>NW_021703774.1:27265519-27441966 GCF_005190385.1 Monodon monoceros
CTTTCTTTCTTTCTTTCTTTCTTTCTTTCTTTCTTTCTTTCTTTCTTCTTTCTCTGTCTTCCTCCCTCCCTCCCTTTCTCTCTCTCTCTCTTTCTCTGTTTCTTTCTCCCTTCCTTCCTTCCTCCACATATAAGTGGAATCAAACAGTATTTGTCTTTCACTGACTTATTTCACTTAGCAAAATGCCCTCAAGGCCCTTCCATATTATTGCAAGTGGCAAGATTTACTTCTTTTTGTGGCTGAATAATATTCCACTGTGTGTATCACATTTTCTTTTTCCATTCATCCATTGATGGATACATGGATTTATAAATTGTTTCCATGTCTTGGCTATTGTATATAATGCTGCAACTACAGGGAAGTGCAGCTTTCTTTTCACAATAGTGATTTTGTTTCCTTTGGACAAATACCCAGAAGTTTAGTTGCTGGATCAGATTGTAGTTTTAATTTTTTTGACAAACTTCCATACTGTTTTATATAGTGGCTACATCAGTTTACATTCTCACCCGCTGTGTACGGGGGTTTCTTTTCTCCACACCCTCGCCAACATTTATTTCTTGCCATTCTAACAGGTGTGAGGTGATAGCTCTATGTGGTTTGGATTTGCATTTCTGTGATGGTTAGTGATGTTCAGCACCTTTTCATGTACCTGTTGGCCATCTGTATATTTTCTGTGGAAAATTGTTTATTCAGATCCTCTGACCATTTTTCAATCAGATTGTTTGGTTTTTGCTATTAAGTTATATGAGTTCTTAATATTTTGGATATTAAACCCTTACCAGATATATGACTTGCAAATATTTTCTCCCATTTAGTTGGTTTTATTTTCATTTTGTTGATGGTTTCCTTTGCTATGCATAAGCCATTTATTGATTTTTCTTTATGATATCAAATTTAAAAAATTAATTGACACAACTGGTGTCAAGAAGCTTACCACCTATATTTTTTCTAGTAATTTCGTGTTTTAGCTCTTACATTCAAGTTTTTAATCCATTTGGGGTTGATTTTTGTGTATGGTGTAAGAAAGTGGTCCAGTTTCATTCTTTTGCTTGTGGCTTCTTAGTTTTCCTAGCACCATTTATTGAAGAGAGTGTCCTTTCCGCATCATGTGTTCTTGGTTCCTTAGTTGTAAGTTAATTGACCGTATATGCATGGGTTTATTTTTGGGCACTCTGTTCTGTTCCATTGATATTTGTGTTTGTCTTTATGCCAATACAATGTCATTTTGATGAGTATAGTATTGCAATATAGTTTGAAATCAGGGAGCATGATGTCTCTAGCTTTGTTCTTTCTCAAGATTGCTTTGGCTATTTGGGGTCTTTGTTGTTACATACACAGTTTAGGTTTTTTTGTTCTATTTCTGTAAAAAATGTCATTGGAATTTTGATAGGGATTGCACTAAATTATCAAAGCCTTGTAGTTTTAGGTGTACAGGCCTTCTACCTCCTTGTTTAAATTTGTTCTTTAGTATTTTAATTTCTCTAATGCTGTTATAAATGGTATTTTTTTAATTAAAAACTTCTCTCTTTTTGAGACTTTGTTATTAGTGTATAGAAACCAATTAATTTTTGTATATTGATTTTGTATCCTGCAACTTTACTGCATTTGTTTATTAGTTCTACTGCTCTTTAGGGTATTCTGTATATAAGATTATGCTTATGCAAATAGAGATGGTTTTACTTCTTCCTTTCTGATTTAGATTCCTTTTATTTTATTTTATTTTTTTATTGTCTAATTGCTCTGGCTAGGACATCCAATACAATGCTAAGTAAAAGTGGTAGGTTGGGCCTCCTATGTTGCTCCTGTTCTTAGAGGAAAAGCTTTCAGCTTTTTTCCACTGAGTGTGATGTTAGCTGTGAATTTGTCATATATGGCCTTTATTATGCTGAGGTATGTTCCATTTATAGCCACTTTGTTGAGAGATTTTATCAGAAATGGATGTTGAATTTTGTCAGATGCTTTTTCTTTATCTATTGAAATGATCATATGATTTTTATCCTTCCTCTTGTTAATGGGGTGTATGACGTTGAATGATTTGCAGATGTTGAACCATCCTGGCATCTCTGGAATAAATCCCATTTGATTGTGGTGTATGATCCTTTTAATGTATTATTGAATTCAGTTTTCTGATATCTTATTTGGGAGTTTTGCATCTATATTCATCAAAGATATTGGTCTGTAATTTTCTTTTTCTGTGGTGGTGTTGTGTGCTTTTTGGTATCCTGGTAACACTGGCCTAATAAAATGAGTTTAGAGTGTTTTGTCATCTTCTATATTCTTGAAGAGTTTCAGAAGAAGGACTGGTATTAATTTTTCTTTAAATGTTGATAGAATTTACCAGTGAGGCCATCTGCTCCTGGGCTTTTATTTTTTGGGAGATTTGTGATTACTGATGCAAACTCCATGTTCATTATTCATCTGTTCAGACTTCCTATTACTTCATGATTCAGTCTTGGTAAGTTGTATGTTTCTAGGAATTTATCCATTTTTTCTGAGTTATCTAATTTGTTATCGTATAATTGTTCACTGACCCTTATGATCCTTTATATTTCTGTGGTATCAGTTTTGAATGTTCTCCCCTTTTGTTTATGATTTCATTTGAGTCATCTCTCCTCATTTCTTTTTTTTAAATTAATTTATTTTGTTTATTTATTTTTGGCTGCATTGGGTCTTAGTTGCTTCATGTGGGCTTTCTCTAGTTGCAGCAAGCGGGAGCTACTCTTCGTTGCGGTGTGCGGGCTTCTCATTGCGTTGGCTTCTTTTGTTGCAGAGCACGGGCTCTAGGCATGCGGGCTTCAGTAGTTGTAGCACGCAGGCTCAGTAGTTGTCATGCATGGGCTTAGTTGCTCCGCAGCATGTGGGAACTTCCTGGACCAGGGCTTGAACCTGTGTTCCCTGCATTGTCAGGTGGATTCTTAACCACTGCGCCACCAGGGGATCCCTCTCCTCTTTTCTTAATTTGTTTTGCTAAAGGTTTGTAAATTTTATCTTTTCAAAAAGCCAACTCTTAGTTTTGTTGATTTTTTTAAAAAGTGTCTTTCTAATCTTTGTTTCATTCATTTCTGCTCTAATCTATATTATCTGCTTCCTTCTGTCAACTGTGGGCTTACTGTGTTCTTTTTCTAGATCCTTAAGGTGTAAAATTAGGTTCTTTATTTTAGATTTTTCTTTTTTCTTAATGTAGGCATTTATCGCTACCAACTTTCCTATTAGAATTTCTTTTTCTGCATTACATAAATTTTGGTGCACTGTGTTTCCATTTCTTTTGTCTTAAGAATTTTTTGATTTCCCTTTTGATTTCTTTTTTGACTCATTGGTTCTTCAGAAGTGTTTTGCTTATTTTCTATATAATTGTGAGCTTTCCAGCTTCACTCCTGTTATTTTTAGTTTCATACTACAGTGGTTGGAAACTATAGTTGGTATAATTTTAATCTTCTGAAATTTGTTATGACTTGTTTTGTGATCTAACATATACTCTATCCCAGAGAATGTTGTGTGTGTACTTGAGAAGAATATGTATTGTGAAGCCGTTGGATGGAATCTTTTGTATATATCTGTTAGGTCCATTTGCTCTAAAGTGTAGTTCAATCCATTATTGTCTTGTTGATTTTCTATATGGATGATCTTTCCATTGTTGAAAGTGGGGTGCTGAAGTCCTTTACTATTATTGCATTGCTGTCTATTTCAGCCTTTATATTTGGTGACAATTGTTTAATATATTTTGATGCTCTCATATTTGGTGTGTGTATATTTACAATTGTTATGTCCTCTTGATGAATCGATCCCTTTATCGTTATATAATGACCTTCTTTTTCTCTTACAACTTTTGACTTAAAGTCGAAATTGAACCTAAATTTCAATTCTTACAACTTTCGGCTTAAAGTCTATTTGTCTGATAGAAGTATAGCTACTCCTTGTCTCTTTTGGTTTCCATTTACATGGAATATCCTCTTCCATCCCTTCCCTTTCATCATATGAGTTTCCTTAAAGCTTAAGTGAGTCTGTTTTAGGTAGCATGTAGTTGGGTTTTGTTTTTTTATCTACTCAGCAACTCTGTGTTTTTTAATTGGAGATGTTAAACCATTTATATTTTAAGGAATTATTGATGATGAAAGATTTGCTATCACCATCTGGTTAATTGCTTTCTAATTATTTTATAGTTTCATTTTTCTTTTCTTCCTCTCTTGCTTGCTTTCTTTGTGAATTGTTCATTTTATATAGTGGTATATTTGATTCTTTTTATCATTTGTGTATCAGAGTTCTTTGCTTTGTGATTACCCTGCTGTTCATAATACATTTTACAGTTATAGCAGTCTATTTTAAGTTGATAACATTGTAACTTCAATTGATTTTAAAAGTCCTACACATTTACTTCCCCCCTAACATTTTATGTTATTGATGTCCCAATTTATATTTTTTATATTCTGTGTCCATTAACAAAATATTGTAGCTATAATTATTTTTGATGCTTTGTCTTTTAACCTGTATGCTAGAGATCAAAGTGACTTACACACTGCCACTGCAGTTTTAGAGTGTTTCAGATTTGTATAATTACCTTTACCAGTGAATTTTATATGTTATATGTTTTTATGTTACTGATTAATATATTTTCATTTCAGCTTGAAGAACTCCCTTTAACATTTTATGTAAAGCTGTCTACTGATAAATTTCCTCAACATTTGTTTTTCTGGGGAAGTCTTTATCTTTCCTTCTTTTTTAAAGGACAGGGTTGCTGGGTAAAGTGTTCTAAGTTGATAGTTCTTTTTTTCTTTGAGCACTTTGAATATATCATCTCACTCTCTCCTGGCCTGCAAGATTTCTGTTGAAAAATATGCTGATAGCTTTATTGGAGTTTCTTTGTATGTGATGAATACATTTTCTCTTGCTGCTTTCAAAATTCTCTCTTTGTCTTATATTTTTTGAGAGCTTGTTTGCAGTGTATCTTGGTAAAGATCTCTTTTGGTTGAATCTGTTTGGGGAGCTTTGGGCTTTGTGTACCTGGGTGTCCATATCTCTCTCCAGCTTAGAGAAGTTTTAAGCCCTTATTTCTTTAAATATATTTTGTGTTCCTTTGTCCCTTCCTTTTCTGGATTTCTATAATTTGAATATTGTCTCATTTTGTGGTATCCCATAAGTCACAGAGGCTTTCTTTACTCTTTCATTCTTACATCTTTTTCTTTGACTGGAAAATGTCAAGGGATCTGTGTTCAAGTTCATACATTGTTTTTTTTTGCCTTATTGAGCCTACTGTTGAATTTCTCTATTTCACTTTTCATTTCAATCTTTGTATTCTCCAGCTCTGGAATTTCTGATTGGTTCTTTTTTTTTTTTATCATTTCTACTAGTTTGTCAAGCTTCTTGTTTTGTTCATGTATTGTTCTTCTGAGTTCATTCAGCTGTCTCTCTGTGTTCACTTGAATCTTGCTAAGCTTCCTTAAACACTTTGAATTCTTTTTCATGTAACTCAAATCCATTTCTTTGGTGTCAGTTATTGGAAAATTCTTGTGTACCTTTGGTGATGTCATGTTTTCTTGCTTCTTCATGTTTCTAATGTCTTTGAGTTGATAATCATGCATTCAAGGGAGCAGTTGCCTTTTTCAGCTTTTAAAGACTAGCTTCACTGGGGAAAGATTATCACCTAAAGATGACTGTGAATATGCCAGCTGGGTAGGGTGCAGTGTCTCTGGTTCCAGGGAGGGCACACTAAAGTCCTTTCCATGCAGCTCTGTCAGCTGAGATCAACATCAGCATAGATTGTGACATCTTCTTTTAGAAGATGTGGGTGACAGTGGTGGCAAAAGCTGCAGGGATCCTACTATTCTTTTCTGCCTGTCAAAATTCTAGCCAAGGGAATCCCTCTTGATGACAGGGCTGGTGTGCTGACACTTGGGGCATCAGTGGAGCTGGTATTCTGGCACCTGGTGCGCACAGAGCTAACACAACACCTGAGTCGTGGGGTCACAGGTACACTTACAGTGGCAGTGGCACTGGTTTCACTGGTGCAGGCACGTGAAGACTTCCCGTGGAACTGGGGTCTGGGTTCCTGGGAATCACCACAGTGACTCAGGCCCTGGGGTAAAGGGGAATGCAGTAGCAGCAGGATTCCTGGGATGACAGGGTTCAGCAGTGGCTTGGGACCCAGAGCCAGAGTACAGTAGTGTACTTCTTATAGATGGTTGGTCAAATACCTGACTCTGGCCTCAGGGTTCAGTTTTATAGCAGCCGCATCTTGGCCTCAGCAATGGTGAGTCATAACCATGGCTTAGGACCCACGGGGCAGTTGCAGAACAGTAACAGATTGGCCCCAGTGATGTTGGGTCATAGCAGCAACTTAGAACTCTGGGGGCAGTTGCAGAGCTCCAACAGCACAATCTACTGATGGACAGTTCGAAGCCCTGACTTTCAACCCCGGGGGCAGGGTATAGAGCAGATGTAGCGCCACCTGCCCCAGTTATGGTGGGTCACAGCTCTGACTTGGAACCCCAAGGACGGTGTGCTGAGCAGCAGCATGTGGCCCTGTAATGGCAGGTCAAGTGGTGACAGAAACCCAGGGACAGGGAACAGGGTTGCAGCAGCACAGCCTGATGATGACAGATCAAAGCCACAATTTAGGACCCAGGGGTGGTTGCAGAACAGTGGCAACATTGCTTGGTAATGGCCCATTAAAGATGTGTGTCGGGACCCTAGGGGCAGGGTGCAGAGCAGCAGCAGGGTGGCTCCTTATGACAGGTCAAAGTCCTGTCTTAGGACCCAGGGGTAGGGTGCAGAGCAGTGGTATTGCAGCCCAAGTTATGACTGGTCAAAGCTACAACTTGGGACCCAGTGGCAGGATACAGAGCAGTGGCACAGCCCCATTTACGACAGGTCAAAGCTGCAACTGGATCCTGGGAGTGGAACACAAGCAGAGCAGCCATGGCCCTGGTTGTGGCATGGTAGAGCCCTAAGGTGGGACATGGAAGGCAGGAGACAGAGTAGTAGCCCTTGTATGGCAGGTCAAAGCCCTGATTAGGACTCAGTGGTAGGGCTCAGAGCAGCAGCAGCTTGGCTTTGTGGATGGCTAGATTTTGTGGCATCCTGAGATCCAGGGAGCCAGACACAGCAGCGACTAGGGTCCCTGAGGCCAGGTGTCATCCGCAGCAACAGCTCCTGCCCCAGAGAGGAGCTGCAGTGGTGTGGACTTTCGGTAGCTCTGTTAGCTGAGTTCAGTCAGTGTTGGTGAAGACTGTGGGAATCCTCAGTAGTGAAAGCTGCAAACAGCCATGGCAGTGAAGCTTGTTGGAGTTCTCTTGCTCTTATTTTCCCATAGGGGGAAATCCCTCTGAGGCCATCTTTTCTGGTGCCTAACTGCCCTGGCCTAGGGGATGGGATGTCACAGGTAAAATGCTTCCTATACTTTTCTGGCAGCCATCCTCGTCTTTAAAAACTCTACAGGGTTTATGCTGCTTCATTGCTTTCTTCTGATTTCATTGTAGTCCAGAGCTTTTCAAAAGCTGTTTTCATCAGTTTGTAGTTGCTTGTTGTTTTTGTAGGATAACCTAATATTGGGACCTCCTAGCCCTCCATCTTGTTGACGTCACTCCTAACAAGTCCTATTTCTGGTGCTAAATGTCAGTGATCCCTAAGACCACTCTCAGGCTTAATATTTCATTAGGAATCACGGATCCAGGAAAGCTGACATACTAGTGGTTATGGCTTATTGCAGTGATAACATACAGATTAAAATCAACAAAAGGAAAGTCATATGGGACAAAGTCCAGGAGAAACCTTTCAGGTGTCCTCTCCCAGTAAAGTCACATGGATGCACTTAATTCCCCCAGTAACAATGTGTGACAACTTGTGCAAAGCGTTGTCAACCCAGGAAACTCACCCAAGCCTTGGTTTCCCGGATTTTTATTTTAAGTGAGTCATGTAGGCAAGCAGCACCTGTGTGGTTTCCCTAGCCATCCTGAGCAAAATCAGGCACACAGCATTCATCATTCTTCCTGTTGTTTGCATGAACTGGCTAGTCAAACTGGTGTCATGTGGCCCAAGATCTCTGGCGTGCAAAAATGCTCTTACCAGGTAGAATATTCCAAGGGATCAGAGCTTATTTCCCAGGAGCTGGCCAAGGGACCGTCCTGAGGATTGACTTTCCTTGTGAGTGTACAGGGTTTGAGCAATCCAGGCCTTCTGAATTCATTCTTTCCTACACATACACCTATTAAAATATCAAACCAGTGCTTTGACTTGACTGCTGACACTTCTCTTTCCTTGGCTTTTAAGTTATTAAGTGCTGGCCCCTAACCAGAAATTCTTATCATCTGCCAGCTTCTTTGATCCATTCTTTCAGATTCTCATGAACCTCTGTATTATCTACTGTGCAATTGATTGTGGTTTACTGTAGAAAGCAGATAATCAATGTATTTGCTTCGATCTGCTGCATCTTCATCATCTGTCATTGTGCGATCGGAGGTATGACTTCATTGATTTGTGTTCTGGATTTGCTTCTTGCAGTCGTGAAGATTCTGTCATTCTTTAGCATCATTCCTAGGGTTATCATTCACTATTTACTGATTCATTCATTCTTTCTTTCAACAAATATAAATTGAACACCTAATTATTTACTAGTTACTGCCCTAGGCAATGGGAATATGTGAATGAATAAGACTGACCAGAATTCCTCCCCTCTGGAAATTACATTTTAGTCAGGAAACGGACACATGACAAATGAGTAACTCGCAGTATGTAAGAAATTAATACATACCATGGAGAAAAATTAAGTAGGGTAGGGAAACAAGGAATAGTAGTGTTTGTGATTTTTGTGGGTTTTGTAGTTTTAAATAGAATGATCACAGAAGACCTCACTGAGAAAGTGAAATTTCAGTGAACATTGGAAGGAAATGAGGAAGCAAGGCATTTGGGAGGAAGACTTCAGATATTTGGGAGGAAGACTTCAGGTATTTGGGAGGAAGAATATTCCAGACAGAGGAAATCACAATCAAAAAAGCACTGAGGAAGGAGCATATTTTTAAAATAGCTAGGAATCTAGTCTAGCGTGGCTTGTGTAGAGTAAAAGTAGTGGAGGGTTGTTTAGGGTAGTGGTAGATGTTGTAAGGATATTGGTTTTTACTCAGTGTAATGGGAAGCCATTGGAAGTTTTTAAGCAGTATAGTAACATGATATAATTTTCATTTTAATATCATCACTTTGGCTGCAGTGTTGAGAATAGACTGTGGGTTGGAAGCAGGGAGTTTGTTAGGAGTTACTGGCAATAATCCAGATAATTGATATAGTGGCTTACATTAGGGTATTAGCAGTGGAGGTGGTAAGACGTAATCAATCAGGGGTATATTTTGATGAAGAGCCATCAGGATTGCCTGACAGATTGAATGTAGGGTATGAGAGAAAGTAAGGAGTTGAGGATCATTGCCAGGTTTTTGGCCTGAGCACCTGGAAGGATGCTGTTGCCATTTGCAGCAATGGGGATGATTTTTTTTCTGTGGAGAAACAAACCTTTTCATGGGAGATTAGAAATTAGGTTTTGGACATGTCAAATTTGATATTTCTGTTAGACACTCAGGTTAAAGGCATCTATTAGACATCCATGTCAAATAAGCATTTCTGGAGTTTAGGGAAGAAGCCTGCATTTGAGACACAAATGTGGAAGTCCATGATCACCATATAGACTGTATTTAGGGTCATAGTCTGAATGAAGTCACCAAGGGAATGAGTATACCTATGAAGGTAAGAGGTTAATGACCTCTATTCTGAGTAGGAAGTAGGATGAAACTGTGGGAGTGAGGTTGAGATAAAGAAAGACAACTTAATGAAAATCTCCTGGACTTAATGAAAGTCAGATAGACCTCGGTGCCAATCTCAGCTCAGTAGTTTAACTAGGTAAGGTAACTTTGTGGGGTTGTGTGTACATTTCATTATACATACCAGGCCTGGTAGGAGGCCTGGGAAAGTTTTGAAACATTCATACTGAGGAATGGAAGAATGACCTTGGTAGGGATGAGTTAAAGAATCCTAAGAAGATTCAGCTGAGATTAGAGAGGGCATTATAATGGTGCTAGTCAGTATGTTTGTGATTTTATTCCCCTTGAGATGTGGAATATATCAATAAAAGTGAGAAAGTAGAGATTGATGTATTCCAATACTAGGAATTGGAAGAGGCAGAAGGAAAGAAGGGAATGTAGTGAAGGGCAATATAGACAAGCAGCATGTTCTACAATTTAACAAGGACTAGGTGCTGAAGATTATGTCATGACTGAAGTCAAAGAAGTTCATGTAGCCCTCCATCCAAGTAACATTGGTTTGGCCAAAAAGTTTGTTTGGGTTTTTCGGTAACATCATATGAAAAACTCAAGCAGACTTTTTGGCCAGCCCGATATTTGGAAGAAGAGCATCAAGAATAAAGTATTAGGGCTTCCCTGGTGGCACAGCTGTTGAGAGTCCGCCTGCCGATGCAGGGGACACAGGTTCGTGCCCCGGTCCGGGAAGATCCCACATGCCACAGAGCGGCTGGGGCCCGTGAGCCATGGCCGCTGAGCCTGCGCGTCTGGAGAGCCTGTGCTCCGCAACGGGAGAGGCCACAGCAGTGAGAGGCCTGCGTACCACAAAAAAAAAAAAAATTAAGTATCAAATAACAACATTTGATAAAGGTGATATAATATTCATAGACAACAGGGAACAACTGTGCTTTCATTTTTTCCATCAAGATGAAAAAGATCTTCAAAAAAGGTAATAGCAATAGAAATGAAGGAACGGTGAGGAGAAAGTGTGAGAGCTGGAGAGTAGAAGTATTAGAAGTCTGCATCTGGGCCATTGCTCAAGTTTTCCAAAGAGGGGGAAGTTACAACCCCAAAATTTAGAGCTTGATAAGTATGACATCTTTGCTACGGAAGAAAAAAGTATAGATTGCTGACATACGGCTTGTCAAAACAGAACAAGTAAATAATGATCACTTGTAGCCATTGTGGTTTAATTAAGAATAAAGGTGCCAAGGTAAAAACTTCTCCCCTCTTCTCTCTGCTTCCCCACCTGCTACATCTCCTCCTCTGAGTGTCATTTATAGCTCTGGATTAAAAAAAAAAAAAAAAAAAAAAGATGCTTTAGATATGATGTATCTTGAGTTCAACCAGCTTCTGATAAAAGTCAGTCATTATAGTCTTGTCAAAATGGAGAAAATAATGTGAACAGAGTTAAAGTACCTAGTTAAGTTGGTACCAGGCTTTTTGAAGATGGGAGACAGTGTGGTGAAGTGGAAATGACCATTGATGTTGGACTTAGATGGGATCAATATTGACCTTTTCACCTGCAACTTGAGCAGTTTAACTTTTGTGAACCTTGATTGCCTCATATAAAATGGGAATAGTCAAACCAAACCTGCTCAGTTACTACAAGGATTAAAGGAGATGACACCCTTGGTCCTCAGTAATAGAAATGTTCTTTTCTTCTGTTTCTCTGCCGTCATTTACTCCTTGTGCCCCCTCCAAAAACAACCCCTAACTACCACAACACAATAAGTGCGGCAAATGAAAGGAGAATTTTAAACTCTGTGTAGTAGAGGGCAGTGATAAATTAGAGACAATTGAGAAAATAAATATGAGGAAGACTATTCTGCCTCATGTTTGCAAGAAATAAAATTCCATTCTCTGTAAACTTCTTTCTATGAAAGAAATTAGATTTTAAAATTCATTGTTTAGTATTTTACCATGGATGAATATACATGAAACTATATTTCAAAAGCTTTTTCATGAAAACATTATACTTACATTATATACCGAAGCACTCTTCATTTGTAATCATGATCAACAAATGGATTTTTAAAAAAGCATCATATTGTTTTAGCCACTAAGCTTTATCACTGTTATTTATAACTTTTTGTTTTGACATATTGCTTTTAACTGTAATTAAAAATTATTGACATCTGTGTTTACTTTTTAGCTTGTGCATACCTTATCTTCATAGCAGAAACTAATTAGTATGTGAAATATTGTACCATTAAATTTGCATTAAGGGGGAAATTCTAATTTGATCAGATGTAAAAATATGGTAGAAAATACATTTTAATACATGAAAGATATGTACACGGTATTAATTCTGGTTTCATTCTTACAACAAAGAAATATTGCTTTTAGCTTTTGCCTACCTACATCTTTACTTGGCTCCTTTAATGTGATTAGGCAGATCATAGAATTTAGAAAAAATATAATCTTTCATGAAACTTACGAAGTGAGTTTCCATCGCCTACACCATCACATTACCCAACCTATGATCTTCCAGTAGCATTGATTTTCCTTCATTATCCCATTTACTATAGTAGATACCCCAGTTTTCCCTTAAGAAAATCAGATCACTTATCAGAATTCGTAATTATTTCTTAAATTGGATATTTACCAATTTGTTATGTCTTGTCCACTAGCATGTGAACTCCATGAGCAAAAGATCATATCTTTTTTTTAAACCACTTTATACTTGCACTGTCTTAACATTAAGTAAATGCATATCGAGGATTTGGTTTTTTAATCATTGAATTCAGTTCTATATCTCAAAATAGCCACTGTATAATCCTTAATCTTATATTTTACATTCATTATATGATTCTCATAAACTGCAGTATCCCCTTCTCTTTTTTATTTTTTCCATTAATACTGACCACCATCTGACTAACTGGAATGAAAGCTCCATGAGGGCAGGACTTTGGTCTGTGTTGTTCAGTTGGCCTCTCTTCAATGGGTAGAACAATACCCAGAATATATTTGTTTCATATCTATTGAAGGAATAAATGATTAATGAGTGAAGTCCCACACATTTGACATCTTGGAATTCATTCCTATGATAAACAGCTAAGTTCAACAAACATTAATAAGTACCTACTGTATGCTAATCATTATGCTAGGCACTATGGGCACAGAAATTAGTTATGGTGTCATTTCTGCTTATTTATTTTGTATTAAGATATTTGATATTACTTTAATTAATTTAGAAGTTATAGTATGATATGACAGGGACTTTCATACTGTTTGAGCACTTAAGCCTGGTTCTTATTAAACAAATAAGACTGGAATGCTTTCTTACCCATACTTTATTTCACTGGTTTTAAATACTATGTCATTACACTTTACTTTCTGTTCAGACAGAATTGGTCTCTCCCTCTTGGAATGGGTTTTGGATTTTAGCATCTTTGATCAGTCTATTGCTCATTTATCTGCTAAGTCTAACTAAGGTCAGATGCTTTTATAAAAATAATAAATATAATGCAGTGTCCTAATGTTCCCTTGTCTTACTTACAACCTAACTGTGATTTGCCAGCAATATTAAGAAATTGATCCAGTAAGGGCCTTGTTCAGGATCTTGGCAGCAGCAGAGACCAGAGATGCTGTGTTAGTTTCAGCAGTTGTCTTCCTTTCCTTTCATTCTTTAAGATAGTGTTATTTTTAAAATATGAAACATTTTTCCAGTTCTCCATATGTTGAGGAAATCTTTCCTAGTTCACTTTTGATGTCAAGATGAAATTTATGTACAAGATTGGGGAAATACACTCTTAGTGTATTTTTGGTTTGAAATATATGCAGATTTAAAAAGTGTCACCTAGAATAGGCTGTGACCTTTTTTTTTAAAAAAAAAAGAAGCATGCTAAAAAAGCCACAAGCAAAAATATACAGCTTTTATACTCTGTTTTTATTTCTAAAATGTATAATTTAGAATTAAATCTTTTTTTTTTTTAAGAATTAAATCTTATACAGGTACTGTGTCCCCCTTTTCAATAACTGATTTTTCTTTTAGGTAGAAGACTTGCAACAAATTCTATGATCTTTAATGGAATATATCCTTTAAATCCCCCTGAATACAATGTAATACAGACATGGAAATATTAACTACTCCATGCCTAGCTGTTAACTTATAACATTCTCTTCAAGGGGAAAGGCTTACTATTTCATTTTCTGTGTCCCTGATAATTTTTGCTGATTATTATATCATTATTGCTATACTTTAAGTATGACTGAACTTATATGAGTTTATACATTATAGCCATCTGATTTAAATCACTAATTTGATTTTTTTTTGGTGGAAGAGAAGCTTAGCAATAAAGGGAGCATGTGTTTTAAAATCTTTTTCTGTGTCTGTGTTTACCTCTTCTGGTCTTAGAGAAGTAGCAAAATTTTTATATTATTTGTGCTCAGAACATATATTAAAGGTTTGCCTTTTTCTTTTGTAGGATGAAGTGGCACACACTTTAACTGAAAGCAGAGTATTAAAGAACACTAGACATCCCTTTTTAACAGTAAGTGCTTAGAGGAAAGATGTTATAACATTTTATATTTAAGGGAGTTTAATTATAGAATCTAAGCTATGAAAAATAACATTTTAAATAACATTTATTTAGGTATGACATTTTCTTTGTAGATAAGTCAGTTTGGGGGAAATTATTAGAATGTATGGATTAAGTTTACAATATGCATGCATTTGTAGTCCTCTCGTTATATACCCATGAGTTTTTTGAGATTTTTTTTTCTTCCCATAACTTTCACTGCCTTAAAAAAATAGAGCAAATACATTTAAAAATAAATTTAAAGATAGCATTTAAGTTAAAAATAGGATAAGTCATGGTACATTTTCTTCATTAGATGAAGTATAAACTGTGACTTAAATACATATAACTTAGTTATTTTGAAACAGACTGATTTTTTTTTTAGTCCCGTTTAGATTGCTTGTAATAGAGGCATAATTTGCAAAGTTTCTGTATGTTCCTGGTTCCAATGAAGTGTATTAAGATTTAAAATCACAGACTTTCAGGGCTCTCCTGGTGGCGCAGTGGTTGAGAGTCCGCCTGCCGATGCAGGGGACACAGGTTCATGCCCCAGTCCAGGAAGATCCCACATGCCGCGGAGCGGCTGGGCCCGTGAGCCATGGCCACTGAGCCTGCGCGTCCGGAGGCTGTGCTCCGCAACGGGAGAGGCCACAACAGTGAGAGGCCCGCGTACCGCAAAAAAAAAAAAAAAAAAAAAAATAACAGACTTTCAAAAGGAGAAACTTTTAAAGATTTAGGATTATTTAGTAGGTTTTTTCAGAGGTATCACCAGATACATAGACTTACTTTGTTACATCGTTGTATGTTTATTTTTCAGTGTATTAAGATAGTTGGCTCTAAAGTTTTAATATCTTTATAACCTATAAGATTATCTGCAACAACTCTATTGGATTGGGTCATGTAATGCGACCTCTATGCAAGAAGTGATACTGAAACTATATTAGAAACCCAAGTATAACCACTATAACTGTACTCCTAAGACTTTCCCTGAAGTAATTTGTAGGCCTTACTTTTAAGGTCTCATGGATAAGAAATTTAGGGACCAATACAGTTTCAAGTAGATGACATAGTAGATTGAGAAGTGCTCATAACAATTACTAAGTTTATTTTTAGTAAAAATCATAATTCTAATTTTCCCCAAATAATACTCATTGCTGATCTTCACAAAATTTGTTTTATATTTCTCATAAACTTTTACTTAAGCATTCTTAAGGGAATAAATACACTCTTAAGGAACAAAACAATTCATTTTATCAATCATGCTTACTGTTTCTAAGTATTCTCTTTTTGATACCATTGTAAGAATGTAGGATTATAATATAACATTTTTTCTTTTTCATTTCAAGTCCTTGAAATATTCCTTCCAGACAAAAGACCGTTTGTGTTTTGTGATGGAATATGTTAATGGGGGAGAGGTGAGTCAAGAAGTATAACCAGCACTTGCATTTGCATGGTAGTATTGTTATTTTTTAAAACTTATTTACAATACAAGTTATAATGTAATAGTTCTCTACTTCTTGATAGGGATTTTTATAGCTCTTTCTACTATTTTAGTAAATGGGAGCTGAATAATTTTCTAATGAAATATAAGGATCATTTATTTTTTACAATGACTTCTATGTATAGGAACGTTTAATCATACTCTTTTTTCTAAATTTTTTAAATGCAAAAAAATGTTACTACAGATATGATTTTTAAAATCATGGTTTTTAATTTTGAAAACCAGAAATAGAGGGTTTATGATGCTTTACATAGTTCTTCCTAAAGATTTGTGAAACTTATGAAAAATTATTTTGTGCATTTTAAACTCTGCTTAACAATAGGCCATAGGCACATTGTGGTTGAGTTCTGCCTTCTTCTACATAGTAGTTAGAATAACTTTGACTGTATGTAAGGGATTTTTAAGGAATTTTGTAGTTTTGAAGGAAAATTCAATCATTTTAGTAGTATATTTCACCTATTGCTTTATTCTTTCTCCTCCCTATATTTGATCAAAATCAATGCGAAGGGAAAATGTAATTAACTGCACTAGTTAACTGGAAATATTTCACATTGTGAGTGTTCTGAAATAAGTTTAATTATTAAATAAGGGCTTGTATCTCACAGACCTTAAAACAGTCTTATTATCTGAAAGGAGGGAAGGAAGAGAGGGAAGGAGGAATGGAAGAAAAGAGAGGGTGGGGGGGAGGAAAAGAAAGAAACAAAGAAGGGAGGGAAAGAGAGGGAGGGAGGGAGGAAGGAAGGAGGGAAGGAAGGAAAAAGAAAATATCCCTTATACAATATTTTCCCCTATAGAATTATCAGACTTATAGGAATTAATCCATTGCAAAAAATTCATTCGTTCATTTGGTAAACACATTTTGAGTGCCTTGGCAGTGTGAGTTTATCCAAATGTGTTAAGAATTTATAATTTATCTTATAACTGTATTACAAATTAGAATATATAGTGAAAGAGCTTTAAATTTATCTTATAAGTGTATTATTATATAGTGAAAGACCTAAGTGTTAATAAATTCATAAAAGAAAATGTGTTATGGATGATCTAGCATTTAGGGTAGGCTTAATGAGATTTCATCAGGGGAACTGATTTGAGAGGATATTTCAGGCGGAGAGGAAGATATGAGCAGAATCACTGGTAGGCAAGCACAGAGGAAGAAGTTGAGTAGTTAGATTATAATAGCCCAGGCATGGGACTTCTCTGCTGGTGCAGTGGTTAAGAATCAGCCTGCCAGCGTAGGGGACACGGGTTCAAACCCTGTTCCGGGAAGATCCCACATGCCGCAGAGCAACTAAGCCCATGCACCACAACTACTGAGCCTGCACTTTAGAGCCCGTGAGCCACAACTACTGAGCCCTCATGCCACAGCTATTGAAGCTTACACGCTTAGAGCCCATGCACTGCAACAGGAGAAGCCACCGCAATAAGAAGCATGTGCACCGCAACGAAGAGTTGCCCTGGCTTGCAACAACTAGAGAAAGCCCACGTGCAGCAGCAAAGACCCAACACAGCCAAAAATAAATAAATAAAATTAATAAATTTATTTTTAAAAAAGACATATCAAAAGTGACTTTTGGTTGGGATCAGGAAAATTAATATATACAGTGAGTTTATGAAGAATGTGTTAAGGGTAAAATTATAAATTTGGGTTTGAAAAGCTTTTTCCTAAGGTTCTAAGAAAAACATATGTGGAGATATCACAGAGAATAAATAAAGGGTCAGAATATGGATACAGATTTGGGAGCAATTTCCATAAAGACTGTAACTTAAGTTATGGAAGTAGATATTTCCTATTTTGTGGGAAATGAAATTGGTGAAACTTCTATGTTAGTATCTATCAAAATTAAAACAGCACGTATTCTGGGACCCAGCAATTTCATTTCCAGGAATTTATCCTACAAACATACTCACAAATATACCACAGAATAATATATGGATAAATATATTCATTGCACTATTGTAGTACCTTAAATGAGCATTCAGTAAGGAGACTGCTTAATCAGTGTTACATCCACGCAGTGAAATACTTTATATCCATTAACAAGAATGAGGTAGCCCAATATGGGCTGAGACAAGGCAATTTCTAAGATATATTATGAAATAAGAAAAACAAGGTGCAGACAGAATATAAAGTATGCTTCTATTGTGTTAAAGTAAGACCATATATATGTGTATATATGTCTGTGTATACATTGAGTATCTCTGATATTATGTACTGGACATTATTGCTTACCTTTGGGAAGGCAAGCTGAGTCACTGGGGAAAAGATGGGAGGACAACTTATTTTTCACTTATTTATTCTTGTGCAGCTTTTGTATTTTGTGTATTAAAGTTGAAGGAAGGAAGATAGGCAGGCAGATGGATGGAGGGATGGATGGATGGATGACCAGGGGAGAGGATATTACGTAGGGAAATGATAAACTGCAGGCAAAATCTTGGACAAGCACTCTTAAATTGCAGAAGTACTCTTAGACAGTATCATGTGTTTGCATCTATTACAAAAATTAGCACATTGTTTTATAATTATGTATTTACTTGTCTATCTTTCCTACTAGACTCAGAGCTCCCTAAGGGGCTTACTGGTATAACTCTGGCACCTTCAAATATTTATTGGATGTTTTGAATGAGTAAATAAGTGAATAGATGAACAGATTCCCTCAGGGAACAGGGATGAAAGAAGTTAGCAAAAGTGGTAAACTAGGAACTGCTGAGAAATAGGAAGAAAAATAGAAAGTAATATGGTATATAGTTTACTTTAGAAAAAAAGCTGAAAATGTTTTTTCAGGGGGAAGTATCTTTGAGTGTATTTATAAAGTACATATTTATTATGAGCAGGGCACGCTGATAGATACTATGGGGCATACAAATCTCAATTAAACATAACTTTTACCCTCAAAGAGTTTATGATCTAGTGGGGAAGATTAGGTACAAAATTTATACTAAGTGTAAAGTGATAATTATCACTTTTATCAGAAGCATAGATTAAGGACCATGGGACTTCACAGGAAAGAAAGAAGAATTTTGGATGGTGGGATGAAGGAAAGCTGCCTAGAAGCTTAGTAGAGGGAGCTAGGTGGCACCTGCACTTTTATTCTAAACCTAGAGTACTTCGGCGATTAATCAATTGATGACTGTTAAAAAAGTTTTTTTTTACACAAAAGCATATTTTCAGACTAGCCAGATGGTTTTCTTTAGCGATGGGATTATTTCACCTATTAAACTTATCTGAGAAGGAAATCTGTATTCAGTATATGCTTATGGTGACTTATTTTATTTTGGTTTTGCTTTAGGTTCACCATGCCATTATTCTGCTCAGGGATGCTTCCTAGAAATGCAGAAAACTCAATTGCTGTAGAAAAACTACTAAATGTAGAACTTACGTTTTTGAGATAAGATTGAAGTAGAGAGAATTAAAGTACAGAAATCTACAAATTCATACAGACAATCCATACCAACACTTATTGATACACCATGAGTTTCCCAAATGTGGAATGTCTGTGTGGTATCTAGGAAACTTGAGCAGAGAATACTAGCCTGTTGAAAAGTAAGCTCTGGTAAATTGATAGTACTCACCCAAATGGCAGCATCCTCAAATCTCTTTCTATCCAGTGTTTGCCCAGAGATAGGCTTCTTTAGTGGACCCATTGAAGTTAATTATAACTAGCTAAGTTTTCACTCAATTCATATTTATTGTCTGTTGATTTTTAATTAGCAATAGTATTCTTTTAGCCTATGTTCTGGAATGTTTATTTTGAAGCATAAGATCAACAGCTGAGACATTTCTTTTCTTATACTTTCTTCACATTTTTGTGACTATCTGGACTTCTTTCAGCCTGATAGACCACACAAGAGTTTAGCATGCTCATGGCCGTGCTTGTTATTATCCCTGCATTTGCCAATATTGTTTAAAGCACTACATAATCTTGGTGGAAGTAGATTATGAGAGAAATACTGGTTGCGAAAAATCAACAGTGGCTGCTTATAGGCGCATCAGTACAATGGAGTCATATAATAATTTTATTTAATTTATATGAATTCAAAGAAATAGGCCCAGCAAGAGATAACATAGATAGATAGGAAGGAAGGAGGGAAGGAGGGAGAGAGGGAGGGGAGGAAGGAGAGTGGAAGGGAAGGAAAGAAGGAAATGGTGATTCTGCCATTCTGCTTGCTGAGTATATTCAGAGTGACCTGAAGATGAGAGAGAAATTTGCTATTCTTTTATTCCACGTCAGTTTCTACTTGCCATCCTTAGAGTTTCATGGGATATAAATTCTAGTGCTTAAAATACATAGTTTTTATAAAACATTGTCATTAAGTGCATTGTAAGTAGAGGTGTTCATCTAAAGAAACTATATTATTTCAATGCTAGAGGAAAAACTGTGCTGAGCTTAACTATATTGAGACAGTATATTGGTCTTCAGTGTAGTACCTTCCTAAGGAATTTCCAAGGATGATTTTGGTTATACTTCATAATCTATGTGTTAACTTTAGAACCCACTCCATTATAGTCCATTTGCCTATTAAATATTTAATGAGTAACTACTATGAGTTGGAACTCAGAGGATGTAGAAATAAGGAAAATATGGTACTTTACTTTAGAAGATGAGTATCTAATTGGAGAGACAGACAAGAAAATATACATATGCAGTGTCATTATTGCTATGAAAACACTGGTTGCTGTGGGATACAGAGAATGCCTATTTGAATCAATCCAAAAGGAAGGAGGAGAATGCCAGGGTAGGAAACACTTCTTAAAGTAGTTGCTAAGCTAAGTCTTGAATGTAACTGTAAGTTACATAAATAAGG
The DNA here is from genome assembly GCF_005190385.1 of Monodon monoceros. Lineage (NCBI taxonomy): Eukaryota > Metazoa > Chordata > Mammalia > Artiodactyla > Monodontidae > Monodon > Monodon monoceros. The sequence continues at coordinate 27,286,120 of NW_021703774.1, forward strand.
ATGAGAGGGAGAGCATTCCTACACAGAGAAAATAGAATGTTTAGAGTGTGATGGAGCTCATGCAAGCTCTCCCTGATCTCCCCAGATGTAGCACAGTATGGATGATGCATAGAGTCCTGCAGAGAAAAGCCAGAAGAATCTAACCAGGTAGGTAGGGTCATGTTAGGACAGATCTCTCCCAAGTAATTTAGATTTTATCCTGAAGGCAGTGAAGCGTCATGGAAGGACGTCTGTATGAAATGTTTTACAAAGAAGACTTTGGTAGTGGTATGAGGCATGTATTGGAAAAGACAAAATTGGATACAGGGAAACTACTTAGAAGCTACTGAAGTTGGAAGGTTTTGGTAATCCGATCATAAAAATGATAAGGTTGCTCATTGAGCCAGTATTAGTGAGAAGGAAACAAATTCTGAATGGTGTTTAGGTACTAGAATTCCCAGGATTTAATGACTAAATGGAGAGAAAGGGAAACATCACACAGTTTCCTATTTGCTGCTTGGGGAATTGTGTGGATACTGGACTGTTTGTAAAATCAGGAAACACAGTAAAAGGAATGAGTTCTGAGTTGATCATCCTGTATGTGAGTTACCTCGTGGGGATCTGAAGGAAGTAGGAGAGTCAGGTCAGAGATACAAATAGACTTCAGCAGCAATGCGGAAACGAAGGAAGGAAAGAAATGTCCAGTGTGAGAACAGTATGTAGTTAGAAAAAAATAAATGGCTAAGAATGGTGCCTGAAGATACCAACATCAGACATGTTGGTGTTGAGAGAAGCCTAAGGAGGATTCTGGATAGAAAGAGCCAGACAAGAGAAGCCTTAAAAGTTAAGGAAAGTATATTAAGTGTAAGAGTATAGTAAAGATATACAACTGAAAGATAGCAACTGAATTCATTGGATTTGACATCCACTACTAGTTTCTAAGCAGAGTACCATGGATTCTTCTTTTTTTCTGGCATGATGCAAGGTATGTACCTTGGCTATAGTATAGAATATACAAGGGTTGGTTTGGAGCTCAGTAGAACAAGGTTATGAAAGTTCAGTGAAACCTTTGGTGGACAGTAAGTCAGCATCTGGAGATTAATGTGACCAATCACACTGCTGCTGACATATCCAAGCCACTCTCTTTTTGTAGCTTAAGTATTATCAAATTCATATGAGAAGCAGAAAAATATTGTGGGGAGAAAAAGTAAACTGAACACTGACTAAGGTGTTTAGTTTGATTTAGAATGTCTCTACTTAGGACTCTTTCCCAAAATCTTACTCATAGCCTTATTTCTTTCAGGCCTGTAAACCAAACCTCTATAAATCCCTCTCCAGGCTGAAATCTCCTGGAGGTTAAGAGATTCATTAGTGGGGAAAGGAAAATCATTACAAAGATTTTGTAAATAATAAAATTTTCACATTCTTCTATATTCTTTATGTGGGTACAACTGAACCTAACACTTTCCGTTATTTAATATTCTTGTCCACATTTTAGTTCATTGTACACTCTATAGTAAGCCCTTTGATAAAATTCATTTTCTTTTTGCATATGACTTCCAGTTTCATGCCAATCTTGAGATCCTCTCATACTTATTTCAGATTCTCATTATCTGGCTGGCATTTTGTCTTCAATTATCTCATTTTAAATTCACATGAGACAAAAGTGCCGGCAGTCAGCATTCTAGTTCTACTTACTAATTTGTGGAGGTGTGACTTGGGTGATTTTTAAGTTAAAAGTATCATGTCATATTCATAGTGATGATTTTCTAAATTTTACTAAATTTATAGATATATAAATATCTGTTGTCAAGAGTCTGACAAGCTAAATTCTTTACTACTTTAGTTATTAATATATTACATAGATTTTATCATAATTCTATTGTTTTCACCCAAAGCTTTTTCAAAAAGTCTCAAGACAAGAAGGATGCATTATAATATTCACATTAGCACATAAAGGTAAAAGAAATTCGGGAATTTTTTTTTACATCTTTATTGGAGTATAATTGCTTTACAATGGTGTGTTAGTTTCTGCTTTATAACAAAGTGAATCAGTTATACATATACATATGTTCCCAAATCTCCTCCCTCTTGCGTCTCCCTCCCTCCCACCCTCCCTATCCCACCCCTCTAGGTGGTCACAAAGCACCGAGCTGATCTCCCTGTGCTATGCGGCTGCTTCCCACTAGCTATCTATTTTACGTTTGGTAGTGTATATATGTCCGTGCCACTCTCTCACTTTGTCACAGCTTACCCTTCCCCCTCCCCATATCCTCAAGTACATTCTCTAGTAGGTCTGTGTCTTTATACCTGTCTTACCCCTAGGTTCTTCATGACATTTTTTTTTCTTAAATTCCATACATATGTGTTAGCATACGGTATTTGTTTTTCTCTTTCTGACATACTTCACTCTGTATGACAGACTCTAGGTCCATCCACCTCATTACAAATAGCTCAATTTCGTTTCTTTTTATGGCTGAGTAATATTCCATTGTATATATGTGCCACATCTTCTTTATCCATTCATCTGATAATGGACACTTAGGTGGTTTCCATCTCTGGGCCATTGTAAATAGAGCTGCAATGAACACTTTGGTACATGACTCTTTTTGAATTATGGTTTTCTCAGGGAATATGCCCAGTAGTGGGATTGCTGGGTCATATGGTAGTTCTATTTGTAGATTTTTAAGGAACCTCCATACTATTCTCTATAGTGGCTGTACCAATTTACATTCCCACCAGCAGTGCAAGAGTGTTCCCTTTTCTCCACACCCTCTCCAGCATTTATTGTTTCTAGATTTTTTGGTGATGGCCATTCTGACTGGTGTGAGATGATATCTCATTGTAGTTTTGATGTGCATTTCTCTAATGATTAATGATGTTGAGCATTCTTTCATGTATTTGTTGCCAATCTGTATATCTTCTTTGGAGAAATGTCTATTTAGGTCATCTGCCCATTTTTGGATTCCGTTGTTTGTTTTTTGTTATTGAGCTGCATGAGCTTCTTGTAAATTTTGGAGATTAATCCTTTGTCAGTTGCTTCATTTGCAAATATTTTCTCCCATTCTGAGAGTTGTCTTTTGGTCTTGTTTATGGTTTCCTTTGCTGTGCAAAAGCTTTTAAGTTTCATTAGGTCCAATTTGTTTATTTTTGTTTTTATTTCCATTTCTCTAGGAGGTGGGTCAAAAAGGATCTTGCTGTGATTTATGTCATAGAGTGTTCTGCCTATGTTTTCCTCTAAGAGTTTGAGAGCTTCTGGCCTTACATTTAGGTCTTTAATCCATTTTGAGCTTATTTTTGTGTATGGTGTTAGGGAGTGATCTAATCTTATACTTTTACATGTACCTGCCCAGTCTTCCCAGCACCACTTACTGAAGAGGCTGTCCTTTCTCCACTGTACATTCCTGCCTCCTTTATCAAAGACAAGGTGACCATATGTGCATGGGTTTATCTCTGGGCTTTCTATCCTGTTCCATTGATCTATCTTTCTGTTTTTGTGCCAGTACCATACTGTCTTGATTACTGTAGCTTTGTAGTATAGTCTGAAGTCAGGGAGCCTGATTCCTCCAGCTTCGTTTTTCATTCTCAGGATTGCTTTGGCTATTCGGGGTCTTTTGTGTTTCCATGCAGATTGTGAAATTTTTTGTTCTAGTTCTGTGAAAAATGCCAGTGGTAATTTGATAGGAATTGCATTGAATCTGTAGATTGCTTTGGGTAGTAGAGTCATTTTCACAATGTTGATTCTTCCAATCCAAGAACATGGTATATCTCTCCATCTATTTGTATCATCTTTAATTTCTTTCATCAGTGTTATAATTTTCTGCATACAGGTCTTTTGTCTCCTTAGGTAGGTTTATTCCTAGATATTTTATTTTTTTGTTGTTGTAATGGTAAATGGGAGTGTTTTCTTGATTTCACTTTCAGATTTTTCATCATTAGTGTATAGGAATGCCAGAGATTTCTGTGCATTAATTTTGTATCCTGCTACTTTACCAAATGCATTGATTAGCTCTAGTAGTTTTCTGGTAGCATCTTTAGGATTCTCTGTGTCTAGTATCATGTCATCTGCAAACAGTGACAGCTTAACTTCTTCTTTTCCGATTTGGTTTCCTTTTATTTCCTTTCCTTCTCTGATTGCTGTGGCTAAAACTTCCAAACTATGTTGAATAAGAGTGGTGAGAGTCGGCAACCTTGTCTTATTCCTGATCTTAGCGGAAATGCTTTCAATTTTTCACCATTGAGGACGATGTGGCTGTGGGTTTGTCATATATGGCCTTTATTATGTTGAGGAAAGTTCCCTCTATGCCTATTTTCTGCAGGGTTTTTATCATAAATTGGTGTTGAATTTTGTCGAAAGCTTTCTCTGTATCTATTGAGATGATCATATGGTGTTTCTCCTTCAATTTGTTAATATGGTGTATCACGTTGATTGATTTGCATATATTGAAGAATCCTTGCATTCCTGGAATAAACCCCGCTTGATCATGGTGCATGATCCTTTTAATGTGCTGTTGGATTCTGTTTGCTAGTATTTTGTTGAGGATTTTGCATCTATGTTCATCAGTGATATTGGCCTGTAGTCTTCTTTCTTTGTGACGTCCTTGTTTGGTTTTGGTATCAGGTTGATGGTGGCTTCGTAGAATGAGTTTGGGAGTGTTCCTCCCTCTGCTATATTTTGGAAGCGTTTGAGAAGGATAGGTGTTAACTCTTCTCTAAATGTTAGATAGAACTCACCTGTGAAGCCATCTGGTCCTGGGCTTTTGTTTGTTGGAAGATTTTTAATCACAGTTTCAATTTCAGTGCTCCTGATTGGTCTGTTCATATTTTCTGTTTCTTCCTGATTCAGTCTTGGCAGGTTGTGCATTTCTAAGAATTTGTCCGTTTCTTCCAGGTTGTCCATTTTATGGGCATAGAGTTGCTTGTAGTAATCTCCCATGATGTTTGGTATTTCTGCAGTGTCAGTTGTTACTTCTCCTTTTTCATTTCTAATTCTACTGATTTGAGTCTTCTCCCTTTTTTTCTTTATGAGTCTGGCTAATGGTTTATCACTTTGGTTATCTTCTCAAAGAACGAGCTTTTAGTTTTATTGATCTTTGCTATCGTTTCCTTCATTTCTTTTTCATTTATTTCTGATCTGATCTTTATGATTTCTTTCCTTCTGCTAACTTTGGGGTTTTTTTGTTCTTCTTTCTCTAATTGCTTTAGGTGCAAGGTTAGGTTGTTTAATTGAGATGTTTCCTTTTTCTTAAGGTAGGATTGTATTGCTATAAACTTCCCTCTTAGAACTGCTTTTGCTGTATCCCATAGTTTTTGGTTTGTTGGGTCTCCATTGTCATTTGTTTCTAGGTATTTTTTGATTTCCTCTTTGATTTCTTCAGTGATCACTTCGTTATTAAGTAGTGTATTGTTTAGCCTCCGTGTGTTTGTATTTTTTACAGATCTTTTCCTGTAATTGATATCTAGTCTCATAGCATTATGGTTGGAAAAGGTACTTGAGACAACTTCAATTTTCTTAAATTTACCAAGGCTTGCTTTTGACCCAAAATATGTTCTATACTGGAGAATGTGCCATGAGCATTTGAGAAAAATGTGTATTCTTTTGTTTTTGGACGGAATTTCCTATAAATATTAATTAAGTCCATCTTGCTTAATGTATCATTTAAAGCTTGTGTTTCCTTATTTATTTTCATTTTGGATGATCTGTCCATTGGTGAAGGTGGGGTGTTAAAGTCCCCTACTATGAATGTGTTACTGTCGATTTCCCCTTTTATGGCTGTTAGTATTTGCCTTATGTATTGAGGTGCTCCTATGTTGGGTGCATAAATATTTACAATTGTTATATCTTCTTCTTGGATCGATCCCTTGATCATTATGTAGTGTCCTTCTTTGTCTCTTCTAATAGTCTTTATTTTAAAGTCTATTTTGTGTGATATGAGAATTGCTACTCCAGCTTTCTTTTGGTTTCCATTTGCATGTAATATCTTTTTCCATCCCCTTACTTTCAGTCTGTATGTGTCTCTAGGTCTGAAGTGGGTCTTTGTAGACAGCATATATATGAGTCTTGTTTTTGTATCCATTCAGCCAATCTATGTCTTTTGGTGGGAGCACTTAGTCCATTTATATTTAAGGTAATTATCGATATGTATGTTCCTATTCCCATTTTCTTAGTTGTTTTGGGTTCATTATTGTAGGTCTTTTCCTTCTCTTGTGTTTCTTGGCTAGAGAAGTTCCTTTAGCATTTGTTGTAAAGCTGGTTTGGTGGTGCTGAACTCTCTCAGCTTTTGCTTGACTGTAAAGGTTTTAATTTCTCCATCAAATCTGAATGAGATCCTTGCTGGGTAATCTTGGTTGCAGGTTTTTCTCCTTCATCACTTTAAATATTTCCTGCCAGTCCCTTCTGGCTTGCAGAGTTTCTGCTGAAAGATCAGCTGTTAACCTTATGGGGATTCCCTTGTGTGTTATTTGTTGTTTTTCCCTTGCTGCTTTTAATATGTTTTCTTTGTATTTAATTTTTGACAATTTGATTAATATGTGTCTTGGAGTATTTCTCCTTGGATTTATCCTGTATGGAAGTCTCTGTGCTTCCTGGACTTGATTAACTATTTCTTTTCCCATATTAGGGAAGTTTTCAATTATAATCTCTTCAAATATTTTCTCAGTACCTTTCTTTTTCTCTTCTTCTTCTGGAACTCCTATAATTCGAATGTTGGTGCATTTAATGTTGTCCCAGAGGTCTCTTAGACCGTCCTCAGTTCTTTTCATTCCTTTTTCTTTATTCTGCTGTGCAGTAGTTATTTCCACTATTTTATCTCCCAGGTCACTTATCCGTTCTTCTGCCTCAGTTATTCTGCTATTGATCCCTTCTAGAGTATTTTTAATTTCAGTTATTGTGTTGTTCACCGTTGCTTGTTTCCTCTTTAGTTCTTCTAGGTCCTTGTTAAATGTTTCTTGCATTTTGTCCATTCTATTTCCAAGATTTTGGATCATTTTTACTATCATTATTCTGAATTCTTTTTCAGGTAGACTGCCTATTTCCTCTTCATTTGTTAGGTCGGTGGGTTTTTACCTTGCTCTTTCATCTGCTGTGTGTTTTTCTGTCTTCTCATTTTGCTTATCTTACTGTGTTTGGGGTCTCCTTTTTGCAGGCTGCAGGATCATAGTTCCTGTTGTTTTTGGTGTCTGTCCCCAGTGACTAAAGTTGGTTCAGTGGGTTGTGTAGGCTTCCTGGTGGAGGGAACTAGTGCCTGTGTTCTGATGGATGAGGCTTGATCTTGTCTTTCTGGTAATCACGTCTACGTTTGGTGGTGTGTTTTGGGGTATCTGTGGACCTATTATGGTTTTAGGCAGCCTTTCTGCTAATGGGTGGGGTTGTGTTCCTGTCTTGCTAGTTGTTTGGCATAGGATGTCCAGCACTATAGCTTGCTGGTCATTGAGTGAAGCTGGGTGCTGGCGTTGAGATGGAGATCTCTGGGAGATTTTCGGCGTTTGATATTATATGGAGCTGGGGGGTCTCTTGTGGACCAGTGTCCTGCAGTTGTCTCTCCCACCTCAGAGGCACAGCACTGACTCCTGGCTGCATCACCAAGAGCCTTTCATCCACACTGCTCAGAATAAAAGGGAGAAAAAGTAGAAAGAAAGAAGGGAAGAAAGAAACAAAGAAAGGAAGGAAGGAAGAAAGAAAGAAAGAAAGAAAGGAGGGAGGGAGGGAGGAAGGAAGGAGGGAAGGAGGGAAGGAAGGAAAGAAAGAACGAAAGAAGATAAAATAAAATAAAATAAGGATAAAATAAAATAAAGTTATTAAAATAAAAAATGATTATTATGAAAAAAAATTTTTTTAAAGAAAAAACAAAAAACACGGACGGATAGAACCCTCGGACAAATGGTGGAAGCAGCTATACAGACAAAATCTCACACAGAAGCATACACATACGCACTCACAAAAAGAGGAAATGGGGAAAAAATAATAAATCTTGCTCTCAAAGTCCATCTCCTCAATTTGAGATGATTCGTTGTCTCTTCATGTATTCCACGGATGCAGGGTACATCAAGTTGATTGTGGAGCTTTAATCCGCTGCTCCTGAGGCTGCTGGGGGAGACTTCTCTTTCTCTTTGTTCTCACAGCTCCCGGGGCTCTGCTTTGGATTTGGCCCCCCCTCTGCATGTAGGTCGCGGGAGGGCGTCTGTTCTTCCCTCAGACAGGATGGGGTTAAAGGAGACGCTGATGCGGGGGCTCTGGCTCACCAGGCCGGGAGGAGGGAGGGGTACGGAGTGTAGGGCGAGCCGGCGGCGGCAGAGGCCAGCGGGATGTTGCATCAGCCTGAGGCGTGCCGTGCGTTCTCCCGGGGAAGTTGTCCCTGGATCCCGGGACCCTGGCAGTGGCGGGCTGCACAGGCTCCCCGGATGGGGGGTGTGGATAGTGACCTGTGCTCGCACACAGCCTTCTTGGTGGCAGCAGCAACAGCCTTAGCGTCTCTTGCCCGTCTCTGGTGTCCACGCTTTTAGCCGCGGCTGGCGCCTATCTCTGGAGCTCCTTTAAGCAGCTCTCTTAATCCCCACTCCTCACACACCAGGAAACAAAGAGGGAAGAAAAAGTCTCTTGCCTCTTCGGCAGGTCCAGTCTTTTCCCCAGGCTCCCTCCTGGCTAGCCGTGGTGCCCTAACCCCCTGCAGGCTGTGCTCACGCCGCCAACCCCAGTCCTCTCCCTGGGGAATGTTTTTAGTATATACTTTTATAGTATTTCAAGGCTAGTTTCCCAAAATTCATTTAGCCAATATATCTCTGCATCTAAAGTAAGAATCCAAAGACTTGACTAGCCTCAACGTCTAAGATGCTTACTTTTATATCTAGAATAGCAGATGAAGTGACTGAAAGTACAGGAGCTGCCCAGGCATTTATCTGTTTTCACAATTTCTCTCCATGTGGTTATGGCACAGGAAGGCAATTTCAGGGTAGTCAAACTTCTTGCATAAAGGTTGGATTACCCCAGAGTGCGCATTTCAAGAGAGTGAAAACAAAAGGCACAATATATGTGTAATTTGAGACCATGAAGAAAAGAAACAAAAGAAACAGGAAATGTAACGAAACAATATTTAAATATTAAAAACTCTAATCTCAAAACACAGTATATAGTCATTTGTGTTCTGCATCTTAACACGATACTTTTAATATTCATCAATATTGTTGCATATATCAGTAGCTTATTTCTTTTTATGGCTTTATTATATGGATGGATGTATTACAATGTGTTTATATAATCTCTAGTAGATAGACATTTGGTTTTCTTGCAGTCTGGGGCTATTATGAAAAAATTTCTTGTGAATAATCCAGTAGAAATCTTTGTGTGGTTGTATAGTTTCAGCTATCTTAGGTAAATATCTAGGAATACAATTTCTGTGTTATTTGGTATGTTCAACTCATAAGAAACTGCCAAATTGTACCATTTTGCATTTCTAGGATGTTACTTATCATCATCACCACACTTGGCATGGTTAGTCTTTCTTAATTTTACTCCTTCTAGTTGATGTGTATCTTATAGTTTTAGCTTGAATTTCCTGAATGATTAATGATATTGAACATGTTTTCCTGTGCTGATTTGCCATGTTATGTCTTCTTTACTGAAGTATCTGTTAAAATCTTTGGTCCATGTTTTGATTGGGTTGTTTGCCTTCTTAATATTGAGTAATCAGACTTATTTATATATTCTAGATACAATTAATTTATCATATATGTTTTGCAAATATTTTCTCCCAGTCTGTGTTCTGCCATTTCATTTTTAGTGGGGAATTTTTTTCCTGTGTATATTTTTGTTTAAATCCTTTTTTTAAAAGTCATCTTGTTCGTATGTAATTTACATTTAGTAAACTTCACCACTTTTAAGTGTACAATTTAGTGAGTTTTGACAAATGAGTAGTTTACCATCACCACAGTCATGATACAGAACAGTTCTATCACCCAAAGAAGTCTCTCACGCCCCTTTACAGTCAGTTCCTACCATCACCTCCTGTCATCGCAACCACTGAATGTGCTTTCTTACAAGTGTCTTTTTAAGGACAGAACCTTTAAATTAGATGAAATACAGTTTATAAGTGTTTTTCTTTTGTGGTTTATGCATTTTTGGTTTAATTTAAAACATCTTTTCCTAACGCAAGTTTGTTAAGATTTTCTCCTATGTTTTCTTCTAGAAGTGTTAATAGTTTTTTGGACTTATATTTAGGTCTGCAGACCATTTCAAGTTAATTTTTGTTTATGGTGCTTGAGTCAAGGTTCATTTTTTTTGCAACTGGATATTTAATTTTTCCAGCATATTTGTTGAAAAGACTATTTTTTTTCACATTGAATTACCCTGACACCTTTGTCAAAAATCAATTGACCATATATATGTGTGACATGTTTCTGGACTTGACTCTGTGTATTGATCTATATCCGTCCATCCTTATACTTATATCTGACTGTCTTTAAGACTTTTGCTTTAGAGTAGGTATTGAAATGAGGCAATTCAAGTCTTCTAATTTTGCTCTTCTTTTTAAAAAGTGTCTTGGCAACCCTAATATTTTCATGTAAATTATAGAATAAGCTTGTTGATTTCTACATGAAGGTCTACTGGACTTTAATTGATAGTGTAATCTGTTGATCAATTTGGGGAGAATTGACATGTTCACAGTATTGTCTTCTGATCCATGAACATGGTATATTTTTCCAATTATTTAGATCTTCTTTAATTCTTTCAACAATATAATGTAGTTTTTAGTGTACAGGTCTTGAACATTTTTTGTTAAATTTATCCTTATTTATCTTATTTTTTAATATTATAAATGATTTGTTTAAAGTTTCAAATCTGAATTGTTTGCATATAGAAATGCAGTTGATGTTTACTCATTAGCCTTGAATCCTGCATCCTTGCTCAGTTTGTCTATTTGTTTGTTTGTTCTTAAGTATGTTGAAATTCTCTTTGTAGATGATCACATCATGTGGGAGCAAAGACAGTTTTACTTCCTCTTTTTCAGTCTCAGTGGATTTTCTCTCTTCTTGCCTTATTAAGCTAAGATCTTCAGAGCAATGTTAAATAGCAATGTAAGAGCAGACATCCTTGCCTTATACCAGATCTTAGGGCAAAAGCATTTGTACTTTTCACCATTAAGAATGTTGTTAGCTGTAGGTTTTTCATATATACCCTTTAACAAATTGAAGAAGTTCCTTTCTGTTCCCATTTTGCTAAGCTTTTTTTTTTTATAAATCATGATAGGATGTAAAATTTTGTCATATTATTTTTTTGTATCTGTTGGGATGATCATGTGTTTTTTCTTCTTTATTCTGTTGATATGTTGAATTTCATTGTTTGTTTTTTTTAATGTTAGACCAACATTGCATTTCTTAGATAAATCCCACTTAGTTATGATGTATTATCCTTTTGGTATGTTGTTGAACCCAGTTTGCTAAAATTTTGTTAAGAATTTTAAATCTTTGTTCACTAGGAATATCATTCTGTAGGGTCCCTTCTCTTCCCTACCCCGAGCAATGTCTCTGGGTTTGGATTCAGGGTAATGCTCACCTCTTAAAATGAGTCAGGCAGCATTGCTTCTTCTATTTTCTGGTAGAATTCACCAGTGAAATTTTGAGACCAAGAGTTTTCCTTGTAGGAAGGTTTTTAACAATGAAGTGAAATTTAAAAAATATATTTATGGAAGCATGCATTTTATCTATTTCTTCTTGAGTGAGCTTTGGTTGTGTGTTTCCAGGAATTTATTTCATCTAATTTTTAAAATTTATTTGCCGAATATTGTTCAATTCCTATCTAGTTCTAGACCCTGAGAAGGCAACTGTACTCTATACAAGGTTCCTTCTCTCATGCAATTCATATTATGCAATTATAAAGGAGACTTATGAATGAAATTTCTTCTTAATTGAATAATTTATACATTTATTGTCTCAAGTTAATAGAAACTGTACTTAGAATAATAAATAGATATGCCCTAGAGACCAGAGACCTAAGTTTGAATCTCAGCTCTGCCGCTTAAGAGCTATGTGATGCTAGGCAAGCTTCATAACATGCCTAAATCTTAGTTTTCTCATCTGTATGATAGAGATAATCATTGTACCTATTTTATAACGTTGTTTTAGGATTAAATAATATAATGCATGTAACTTACTTAGTATAGTGCCAAACAAGTAGCGGTACTCAAAAATGGTGCCTATTGTGATAGTAATAATAACTTATATTTATTATATTTAATCATCTATAATATGGAAATAGCATTTTGTAGCTTTTGTGATTGTTGTTAGAATGTAATATCTTAATGCTCACAAATTGTAGTGTTTATTATTTTTATTGTGTTGGTATTGGATATATTTCATAAATAGCCCAAATATTTCACATTATATCCTAATAGATTTAAATATTTTAAAATAATTACCTTGAGAATTTTTACTCTTTTAAAAGTATATTTTATTCTCCAAATGAAAAATCTATTAATATTTAATGTGGTAGAACTGAGCAATTTCTTTTTTAATCTTGTTAGTAGAGTCATAATAAAATACTTTAATGTAAATTATTTTAATTATGGAAATAAAATTTTAAAAAATTTTAAAGGAACTATTTTTGTACTTACCATATTATAAAGTATTTTCATTAGGTGACTTTTGATCCCAGAAAATTTCCTTAACTTTTCATGCCTTGCATTAATTGTTTAAAAATTAGATAGCTAGTGGGAAGCAGCTACATAGCACAGGGAGATCAGCTCGGTGCTTTGTGACCACCTAGAGGGGTGGGATAGGGAAGGTGGGAGGGAGACGCAAGAGGGAGGAGATATGGGGATATATGTATATGTATAGCTGATTCACTTTGTTATACAGCAGAAGCTAACACACCAATGTAAAGCAATTATACTCCAATAAAGATGTTAAAAAAAAAAATTGCCAGCCTACAGGCTACTTTTTCCAGTATCAGGCACCTAGTTAGATCGAGAATTCTTTTTACATTTTCAGACTTGTAAGAAGAGGGCAAGAAATAGAGAAATAGGGCTTGAGGTATTTAGCTGGAAATTTATAAACAAACAACTGTTTCAGAGTCCAGCCATCTGACCTTAGATCCCTTTCAATTCTCCTGAAACATCCTAAGGGTTTAATTTGTATTTTAAGAAATGTAATTTTGAACTATTTATTAAAATATGGCATTTTATCAGTATCCTTTCTGGAAGAAACTTTCTTCAAAAACTAAATGTAAATTTACATTACTTTACATTAATTTTTCTGTGTGAAATGCATAGAAACTGAGTTCAGCTTGAGAAGAGGATAGACATGATCTAGAAAACAATTAATATGAATTAGCTATTAAATGTAAGTGTACTTTTATTTGATCCTATAAAAGTACATGTTTAAATGTTTGTTTTATTGTATAACTGATACCATTCCAATTGTGTAGTATAGTATTTGCTACAGACTGAATCTTTATGTCCACCCTAAACTCATATGTGGAAACCTAATCCCTAGTATGATGGCATTTGGAGGGTGGGGCCTTTCTAGTGATTAGGTCGTGAAGGTGGAGCCCTCCTGAATGGGATTAGTGCCCTTATAAGGGACACCTCAGAGAGCTCAGTTGCTCCTTCCCCATTGTGAGGACACTGTGAAAAGACAGCTGTCTGTGAGCCAGGAAGCAGGTACCCGATCTGCAAGTGCATTGATCTTGGACTTCCCAGCCTCCAGAATTGTGGGAAATAAATTTCTGTGGTTTATAATTCACCCAGTCTGTGGTAATCAGTTATAACATCCCAAATGGACTAAGGCAGTATTGTTGACTAGTTTTCTTGTATGTAAGCTAGAGACATTCTTTTCATCTTAGGTCTTTTTGTAAACCTAAGGGATGTGTTAATCAGCATTATTGCACAGACTCCTATGTCTCATTGCTTAATTAATTAGTTGTCTTTAGGGTACTCAGGTTCCAAGCTAAATCAATATTATGATAATGAATGTAATCATTGTAATTATTGACCCATATTGAGCATATTTTGTTATTTTCTGTTAACTGATATTTTGCTATTACAAAGGAATGACTAAAGTTTGTATAGACAGTATTTGCAAGAAAAAAGTGTAATTGAATTTAAAGTCTTAGATTGCAGTGATAGTTCTCAGGATGTTGTTTAAGTCTAGATCTTTATTTTTTTTTAAAGTTTGTTGCATATTTTTCAAAATATAACAATTTATTTTAAAGATAAACATTCTTTAAAATGTTTGTAATGAAATGTTTGTAATTTTTTTTAAAGTTTGTTGCATATTTTTCAAAATATAACAATTTATTTTAAAGATAAACATTCTTTAAAATGTTTGTAATGAAATGTTTGTAATGAAATATAAACTTGTATATTTAGATCATTAAGGCAATCTATTAATATTACATTACTATATTCCCACAGCATTGCTAAGCACAACACACACACACACACACACAAACATGTAGTCATTGCTAAAGGAACTTAAATTTCTAAAGGTATGTTCCTTGCTTGAGGAGCAAAAAATTCATTTTTTAAATAAAAACAAGATTAGTTATTGTGTGTGATTTTTTAATGTTTCTAATAAAAATACTTTACCTTCAAAACTTTAAGCCTAATTTTCCTTATAAATAATTCTTTGGAAAGTATTTTTTAATTTAACTTTATTCTTTGCAGTACATATTTATTAAGTACCTAATATGTGCTACATGCTAGGCTTGGTGCTGAGGATGCAAAGCTACAGAGTACTTGTGCAGTCTTCCTCTTTCTTCTGTGCCTCTGCCAAGAAAAAAAATTTGTCAGAAGCCTGAATCAGTAAAAGCATCAACAGTATGTTTACTTAAAACCTTTATAAAATTTCTCCCATTATGAAAGTAACAACAGTACATGTACATTGCAGAAAACATCAAAAAGTTATTTCAGTTCAATTGATAAAATACTTATTTATTGACTGCATGCTACAAGCTAGTCACTGTGCTATGTACTTAGTACGTGGCATGAGGAAGACAGATGGTCTCACATTTAGGAAAGTATAATGCTCTGGGAAATGGATATTAAACAAATTATTACAGGTAATTTTCAAGGTATAAAACAGAAAAAAATACTCTAAATCTTACCATCTAGCAATGATCACTATTACCATATTAGTGTATTTTCCTGTTTTTATACTGTACCCATAATTTCCATTTTATTTAATATTGTAAAATACATACTAGTTGCCTAGTAATTAATTATGCAGATGTAATTTATTAAATCCTTACTATATTTTTGAACGTTTAGATTGTTTTCATTACTTAACCAACTTTACTTAAGTATAAGCTACATACAATAAAATGTACTCACTTTAAGTATACATAACTTATATGACTTTTGACAAACATCTATGCATGTAGTCCCCATTACAAAAAGATGCAGAACATTTCCACTGCCACAAAAAGTTCTGCTATTCCTCTTTGCAGTCAGTCTTCCCTGTCTCATTCTGTCATCTCCTGCTTCTATACCTGGCCCTAGGCAACTACTGATCTGCTTTCTGATACTAAAGATTTGATTTACCTTTTTTAAATTTTAAGGAAATGGAATCATACAATATGTACTCTTTTATGTCTGTTTCTGTTTCTTTTGCTCAGCCTAATGTTTTTGAGATTATCCATGTCTCAGTAGTTTGTTCCTTCATTGCTGAGTCATGAGCATGCTATATCGATGTTTTTTAATCTGTCCTGCTTTTGGTGTACATTTGGATTGTTTCTAGTCATCGCCTACTATGAATAAAGCTGATATGCACATACATGTACAAGTTTTCTTTTTTCTTGGCTAAATACTGGGGAGTATAATTGTTGAGTTTATAATAAGCATATGTTTACATTTTGAAAAATTCCAAAACTGCTTTCCAAAGTAGTTGTGTCATTTTGCATTCCTAGTATCAATGCCACAAGAATTCTAGTTGTTCCATATCCACACCAACTCTTGGTGTGGTCATTCTTTTTAATTTTAGTCATTCTAATATGTATATAGAAGTATATTATTGTGGTTGGTTTTGAGTTGCAGTTTTTGATGACTAATGATATTAAATATATTTTCACATATTGGCCATTCGCATACATTTTTTTACCTGTATGTTCGAATATTTTGTCTATTTATTAATTGGGCTATCTTATTGTTAAATTATAATAGTTCTTTATATATTCTGGTTACAAATAGTTTGCCAAATGAGTGTATTATAAATAGTTCCTCTCAGACTGTACCTTGCCTTTTCATTGTCTCAGTGATATTTTCTGAGCAACAGAAGTTTTAAATTTTGAAATCCAATTTATCAGTTTGTCTTCTTTGTTTTTTTTAAATACTATCTAAGAAATCTTTGTCTATCATGGATGACAAATATTTTCTCCTATATTTCCTTTTATAACTTTTATAATTGTGCTATTACATTTAGGTTTATGATATTTTTTATTTATGCTGTAAGCTAAGGATTGAAGTTCATTTTTTATCCCATGTGGATATTTGGTTATTCCAGAATCTATTGTTGAAAAGTCTATCCTTTGCCCCATTGAATGACCTTGACACCTTTGGCATATGTGTGTGTCCTTTGCTCTAACACTTTTGACATATGTGTGTGTCCTTTGCTCTAACACTAATACTGCTGCACTATAGAGGCAGTATCCTCAAGGACTCTAGTGGGTGCCACATTTCTTTAGAAGTTTTCCCATTTTGCCTGGTGAGAACAAAAAGTATTTTTAGCTCTATGAGCCTGTGATTTTTTTCACCTGATTCTTTCCAATGGCTCTTTTCCCTGGCCTCAGAATTTTCCTCATATACGTGTGCTGATTAGTAAGACTCAGAGGCAGTTCATTGCAGGTCCCTGGAGTTCTCCTCTTTGTGGTTCTCTGCCTCATGAATTACAGCTACTTTGGCCTCCTCAGTCTCTGAACTCTCTATCCTTACTTCAAGAATTCCACAGGTTCTGTTTTGGTTTTCTTTCCCTGTGTTACATTCTGGATGGTCTCTCCAGGCAGCAAGCTGGAACAACCATAATTACCACCTTGTTTCCCTTTTCTTTGGAGTCACTGTACCTTGAAGCCTAATGCTTAATGTATGAAAATCCTTGTTTTATTTATTTTATATCATGGTCAAAACAGAAGTCTCTAACCTTTATATTTTATGGATATTTCCACTGGATGCAAAATTTTAGGATGTGTTTTTTCTCTTTCAGCAATTTGGACATATTGTTCCATTGTCCTTTCACTTATATAGTTTCTGAGAAGAAGTCTGGGGAAATTCTCCTATTCGTTCTTCTGTATGTATTGTGTTTTTTTTCCTTCAGAATTTTTAAAAGATTTTCTGTCACTGGTTTTTCAGCAATTTTAGTGTGATCTGACTGGTTATGTTCTGAGTATTCATGCCTGTTTGTTAGTTTTCATCTCACTGAGTTTCGTTGAAATACCTAGTCTGTGCATTTATCTTTTTTATCCTAGTTTGGAAAAATTCAGTCATTTTGCAGATGTCTCCCTCTCTCAGGATCTGCTGTTATCCATATGTTAGACTCCTTGACGCTGTTCAAGAGGTTGCTGAGATTTATATTTTTTTCAGGTGCAATTTATATAGTTTTCTTCTGCTATGATTTCTTGTTCATTTGTCTTTTCTCTTGCAATGTCTAATCTGTTGTTAATCCCATCTAGTGAAATTTTTATTCAGATATTATATGTTTCATCTTTAAACATCCTATTTATTTCTATTTCCCATTATCTCTTCTTTATGTTCCTGTACTGCTTTAAAGTTACTGTCTATTAATACCATCATCTCTGTTATTTTTGAGGTCTGTTTCTAATGACTGACTTTTTTGTTGGTGATGGGTCATATTTTCCTGCATCTTCTCATGTCTAGTAATTGTTGATTGTATACTAGATACTTTGATTTTACTTGAGTGTTTAGATTTTGTTATCTTCCTTCAAAGAGTGTTACATCTTGTTCTGGAGAGCAGTTATTTGCAAATATGATATTTTACACTCTTGTTTGTTAGCTTTGTTAATGTATGGTTTAGCTTTTACTCCGACTTCTTTGAAATATCTACTGAATGCCTGCATGTTCAATAATGACACTCTTCTGACTTTTCTCCAAAGTTAAGCAAATATTGTGGCACCATTTATTAAATGGTCATTTTTTCCCCATATACTTCATATCCTTATGTGTAATCATCAACTTTACCATATTCTAAATTTTTATAAAGTAACCTGTTTCTGGCCACCTGATTTCATTGATATTTCTTTTAATTTGTATGCCTATTCCATATGAATTGTAGCTTTATAGTATCTCTCAATTTCTTCAGACAGAAGTTTTCTTGAGAGCATTAATATATTGAGCAAAAATCTTGTTTCAATAATATCTTGGCTCATTTCATTCATTTTTTCTAAAAGAGTCACATACCATTTCTACCTTTATATTCTCTTCTTAGCCCACCTAAGTATGACATCTCTTCCCCGAAAGGTAACGTATGACCTAATTCCTATGCCTGGTAAATGTTAATTTCCTTCCTGAAACTTTCTTTTCCTTTATTCTTCAGGTATTCTTTCTGTTTGTATTTCTTTTAGGACTCTATCTTAATATCCTGTTCTGCTTCTTTTTCCTGTCCTTATGTGCAGTCATACCCTAAAATTCTGACCTTAACTCTGTTTGCAGTTCCTACTAAATTTCTGGGCTATACCTTGCTTCCTTGGTGTCAACAGTATCCTTTATATAAATGACTCACACATTTACCTTTATACCCTTTGGTCCCATAGTTCTGAAGCTGTGCTATCAAGTTCTTATTTAAATGTCAACAGGTCAAAATAAAATCCATTGCTCCTCTGCCTCCATCCCCATTCTTTTCCTTTACACTGCTGGCAGCAACACCTACTCAGCCATCCTTAGGGAAACTTCAACACTGTTGCTCTCTGCCTTTGCACAAATGGTGCAAGCTAGTTCCCTCTGGAATATTGACTCTTGAAAGGTCTGTTACTAGCACTAATGTTCCTCAGAAGCTCTTATCCAGCTCAAAGGTTACTTCTTATATTACCAAACATACTTATTCACTTCTTTATGTGTGCTTTCTATTTTATAACTACATATTTTAGTGGAATTATTTATATATCTGGTTGTTCTAACCAAATAGTGATATTCTTTCAGATTGGTACCATTTCCTTTCATTGTGCCTGCAGCTTTTTCACAGTGGTTGTACCGAATTGGTGTTCAGTAAGTTTTGTTGCACTTTATGAATTGTTTATCTGACTACTGTAGTCTCAGATTTTTTTAATTGATTCTCTAGTTGCTGCCAGAGTTGTGTACTTAAAATTATGCTAATTTTTTTTGGACTTTCCTGGTGGCACAGTGGTTAAGAATCCTCCTGCCAATGCAGGGGACATGTGTTTAAGCCCTGGTCCGGGAAGATCCCACATGCCGCGGAGCAGCTAAGCCCGTGTGCCACAACTACTAAGCCTGCACTCTGGAGCCTGCGAGCCACAACTACTGAGCCCATGTGCCACAACTACTGAAGCCTGTGCTCCTAGAGCCCATGCTCCGCAACAAGAGAAGCCTGCACACCACAACAAAGAGTATCCCCCACTCGCCACAACTAGAGAGAGCCAATGCGCAGCAACAAAGACCCAACACAGCCAAGAATAAATAAATAAAATTATGCTAAAATTTTTAACCCAAATGCCTTTGACACTCCTTATCTACAAAATTAATCTCTAAACCATATCATAGCAGTCAAGGTCCTAAACAATCTGGCCTCATCTTTGTGGGGTTTTTTTTGTTTTTTTCTTTTTTTTGCTTAAGTTCTGTCATTATCATGAATGTGTATTATTGTTCTTCAGCTACATGCCCTCCCTATGTGTTGTTTCCTTGCCATTACTATTTTTTTTCTTTAGAATTAATTTCTTCTACATACATCTATTAATTACCTCCTATGTTGATGGACTATACTAGGCTGTGGTCAAAATATTAAGAAGGATAGATCTTGTGGTCAAAATATTAAGGTGGATATTAAGAGGGATTAATTTGTTCCACATACATTTATTAATTACCTACTATGTTGATGTACTATTACTAGGCTGTGGTCAAAATATTAAGATGGATAAAACTTGCACTGTTTTGTATGCTTCCCTTATATTCTCCATTTGTGAAAAATCCATCCTTCAAAACGTGAGATGCTACCTTATCTGTGAAGTCTCCTCAGATCATTCCAATAAAGATTAATCATCCTTTGCCTTCAAAGCATTTTTAATATTGGAATTACAGAATTTCTCATAGCTCTCTTGTTTTTTATCTGTGCATATATCTCCTTCATCGGGTTGAATTTCTTAAGGTCAGGGATTATGTCTTAATCACCATTATATGCCCTCTTTTTCTCTTCCCAGTGTCCAATAACAGTGACTTTAACATAATTGATGCTCACTAAATGGAAAGTTGGTTCAAAGCCAAGGTAGAAACTTAGAAGGAATATTCAGAGAAAATCAGGAGAGTTGTAGTACCAAAGCCAAGGAATGTTTATAAGAAGGAGAGGGTAATAAGTGATGTTCTAAGCTCCAGAACGAGAGGTTCTTGGTTATGTTAACAGGAATAAGTTCCATAAAGTAGCAAGGGTAGACATCAGAGGAGAGCAGATTGAGAAATAAATAGAGTTCTTCTCCTTAAGTAGCTTTTTTTTTTAGCTGATATTTTTACAGAAATTGGCTGGAAGACAAATTGAAGATTTATGGTCTAAATAAAGATCTAGAAGCCTGCATGTATTATGTTGATTTAGGGAAGATCTATATCTTTTGTGTTGTAGATGAGTGGGTACTAGGCTTGACATTTGAAGAAAATTTAGAAATCTAACTACTACTTTCATCTCATTAGAAGACTACCATAAATCTGGGTCACAGGGGTTCCTTTGTCAAAATTGGTTATATTTTGTATTAAAGGATGACAGAAATTACTTTGACCTAGAAATATTTCAGAATGGTTTTACTGATGATCCATGCTTCTTTCTACTTCCTGTCTTTGTTTGAATGGTAGAGCATTAATCACATGTATGTGCCTGTATAAAATGAATGAATTTTGAAGCATATCCCTGAGTAATTTTATACATTGGTTTGATTTTTGGCATAGTATATTTGGTCATTTATAAGACACACTGAACATTTCTTCAGTCAGAGTGCCTTTTATATTTGATGGTGTGTCATAGTTTTAATTGACCTCATTTTTTTTTCTTGGTATTAACATAAAAAGTTGGTGGAGTTGCAATCAACAGCATCTTAGATTTGATAAAATATGACAACATAGTAGAGAGCATTAAAGTTTAGAGACTATCTGCCAAACATTTTAGTTTTACTATAAGTAATGTTGAACCAGTCTTTTTCGGCAATAGTTACATGATATTACCTCTTCTCTCTTTACTATGACAATGGGTTATGCATAAATTTTATCTTAAAATAATGATAAACTCTTAAGTGGAGTTGAAGGTGGGAAAAGGGAAGATGGAATCTATAGAGAACCTCTTTTATGTTACCTAAATTATGATTTGGTGTGTGAGAAACAAATCTCAGTTAACCATAATTCTTATAAATATGTAGAAGCAGTTTGTAGAAGTAATCTATGTGAAAATATAGTTAATTTCTGATCTTGCAGTCAAGAATACATTGACTGGTTCATTTCTTTAATCAAAGACATGTATTGAGTACCTACTGTGATACTCGGCAGTGTACTCAGCACTGCGAACCATCTTTTGTTGCTCTTGGTGGATTTCTTAATACAGTGAAACAGTACACAAAAAGGTCAGCAGTCAATTCATAGTGCCTGAAACCAGCTCCTTCCTCATATACATTATTGAACTGAGAGCTGAGACGGGCAGTTTCTTAAATAAAGAGGCTGTCTAAATGGAGAGCTGGATGCTTGACCACAGTGAGCACCCAATAAATATTTGTTGACTGTTGTTAACAGGAAATGGATGGGCTTATAGTTTTAAGTGATTACATGAGAAAAGGTTGGTGTCATAGTTAATTATTATTGAAATAGGAAGAGTATGCATTGAGAACTATTAGGGGAATAATGGGAACTTCTCAGTCCATTTTGGGCATTACTAACATAAATTGAAAATGTAAAGCCTCACAGTTTCTCACTGCAGAAAACATGGATTTAAACACTGAAAACATTTCTAGAGGTATCATGATGAATCAAGAGTTGTAGAATTTAACAAGTTCACATAAATAAGGTTCCACAAATCAGCAGTCCTTTCTTTGAAATCAAGTGTAACTCAGATAATTAAGTCGAAATATTCCATCTATGCTTATGTGCATTTATTTTAATAAAGTCTCAATACCTAATCCTTGAAAGAGTGAAGCAACAGTATACTGAGTGGGAGATGTAATCTGATGATGCATACTTTTTCCTCTGGTAACTGAAGGTTAAATGGGTAGCAAGCAGAATGCCTTAAACAAGATTGGTATATTGATTAAAGTGCTGATTTAACAGCTCGCAGTCTCCCCTTGGAAACCTGGAAAAGATAAGCCAGCTGCTGTCTAAGACTGCTCAGTGTCCGCTGAGAGTACACTATCTATCATCACAATATGGTGATGAGAGGTGTTTTATGTTTGTGTTAATTTCCCCCACTAAATCAGTAATTATTACAATCCTGTCCCTGCTGTTTACCCTGCAGCTGTTTTTCCATTTGTCGAGAGAGAGGGTGTTCTCTGAGGACCGCACACGTTTCTATGGTGCAGAAATTGTCTCTGCTTTGGACTATCTACATTCCGGAAAGATTGTGTACCGTGATCTCAAGGTAAAAAAGAAAAGTAATCAGAATTTGTTTTCGCAGAGGCTGTAGGGACAAACACAAAGTAATTACAAAGTTACACAGTTTGGAGAAAAGCAGATTTAGTTGGGAAATAAAACCACTCTGTTTAAGAATTTGGTTCACTGTATTTGACAGGAAATTTCATTCACTGATAAATGTGTAGTAGTTTTATGTCCGAGTTTTTGACATGCTAAATAAGTTCTTCTTGACTGCTCTGATCAAATATGATCTATCAATAATAGTTTCATTTTTCTGAAAGTGTAATGAGTAGTGTTAAACATCTGATTATAAGTCAAGTAACTTTGCAAGTGACATTTTAAAATAAATTTCATTATTATATTCTAACATCCTGTGATGTATTATGAAGAAATTTTTATAATAAATAAGATTACTTGGGGGAAGGAAAATATTTGATTTGGTATTAAATTTTTAGTGGGTTTAAATACCTGAAGCATTTTAATATAGCCTTTTATCAATTTGTTTAATTTCCATTTTGAAAAGCACTGTATTTGTTTTGTCAGTAATAGTGACTTTATTTCTCTAAGTTTCTTTCTGTTAAGACCCTCAGAATAGCTCAGGGATTGGCAAACTTTCTGTGAAGGCCAGAGAGTAACTATTTTAGGCTTTGCTGCTCTTACAGTGTCTTTTACAACTCCTCAGTGCTGCTGTTGTAGGGTGAAAGCAGCCACAGACAATATGTAAATGAGCGTGTCTGGCTGTGTTCCAGTAAAACTTTAATTACAAAAACAGGCAGTAGGCAAGATTTCACCTACAAGCCATATTTTGCTGACCCCCGGAGTAACTCATAAAAGATAGCAGTAATTCTCGTGACACTGTTTTGAATTAGATTGGTCATATTAAGGAAATTTGTACCATGACACACTCTGAACAAGTTCTAAATGTGACAATCTTACTTTCTTAAAAAGTAAATCATATGATAATCTTGACCTATTAAAATCTGACACAGAATTCCTTTATTTATCAAGTACTAATTCATTTAAAATATGATTTGTAGAGATAGAAGTTATACTAGTCTTTTATGAAATTCTGTTTCTATGAAATAAGGTATATATTTACATATTATAGCACATAAGAGAAATCACAATTATCCCCTCGCTCCCATTCACTCCTTTTTAAACACCTGTGATTCTTAAGTTATCTAATTATTTAAGCAGTTGTCTAAGTTATTTTAAGATGTTGCTATCATATACATTTGTATTATGAATGATCCCTAAGAAGTAACTATCTCAAAAAATATTATTTTACATGATGACAGTGAAATATAGTATGTATTTTTTTAACATCTTTATTGGAGTATAATTGCTCTACAATGGTGTGTTAGTTTCTGCTTTATAACAAAGTGAATCAGCCATACATATACATATATCCCCGTATCTCCTCCGTCTTGCGTCTCCCTCCCACCCTCCCTATCCTATCCCTCTAGGTGGTCACAAAGCACCGAGCTGATCTCCCTGTGCTATGTGACTGCTTCCCACTAGCCATCCATTTTACATTTGGTAGTGTATGTATGTCCATGCCACTCTCTCATTTCATCCCAGCTTACCCTTCCCCCTCCCTATGTCCTCACTTCCAAGTCCATTCTCTATGTCTGCATCTTTATTCCCATCCTGCCCCTAGGTTCTTCAGAACCTTTTTTTTTTTTTTTTTTAGATTCCATATATATGTGTTAGCGTATGGTATTTTTTCTCTTTCTGACTTACTTCACTCTGTATGACAGACTCTAGGTCCATCCACCTCACTACAAATAACTCAGTTTCGTTTCTTTTTATGGCTGAGTAATATTCCATTGTATATATGTGCCACATCTTCTTTATTGTTTTATTTCTTAACATATTATTAATTAAAGAAGCTATAAAATTCTGTTTTTAGGAAGAATGAACTATGCAACTATATCTATATCAGGGATGATCAACTAAGTGCCCAAATAGACCAGAGATGGATATGAATCAACAATATGATTATATTTAGCCTGCAGCTTTTTATAGCCAGGAGTGGCAGAATTCCGCATCCCTATATCTGATGTCTGAATGGCCAAATAATCCTATAATGTTTAAATGTCTTGAATCCAGAGTTTTAAAAAAGAATTTAGTTATATGGTATGATAAAACATAAGTTATATAGCATTTCCAAATTTACTTAGAAGTAGTTAGCTCTTCTCTGCCTGATCTACTCCCCCCCACCATTCCCACTTTATATTTTATGAATTCTGTTTGTAGGGAGAAGGGGGAGGATTTCCTGGATTTAAGAAAATGAGAATAATTTTGAAGTACTTAGTAATGTATCCAAAATGCTTAAAGCTGGAAGATGGAATTATTAGTCTAAAGAAACAGAAGAATACTCACTTGATTGCTAGCATTGATTAAGGAATGATATAATTGGGATGGTTTTGGTCAGTATCTCCATTGATCATTTCTCATTAATGAATCAACATATTGGTACATTGAAGTTCATTTAATGAGTTTTGTTGCTCCATCCTTTCTGATGATGAAATTAGACTAAATTTATTAAGCCACAGTACTAATACTTTGTATATGAATACCAGCCATGTAGTTACCATATAAACAGACCACTAACTTTATTAGACAATTAAGTGGCCTCTGCTCTCTAAATTTATTTACTTTTTAATATAACCTTAAGTAAATGTATAGCATTGGACAGAATCCATGGAACATACACCGAGAAGAATGGATAATGTAAAAAGTCAGACATTCAAAATTTATACGTGTTGTTTGTATCCATATTGCACATGATAGAATGAGATCTTTAGGTAGAGTCGTAGAAATTTAGAGCTGACCCATAGTTTACAGCTGAGCTCATTGAAGACTAGAAGCCTAGTAAGGGATTTACTCAAAGTAATGGACTAAGTTGGTGACATAGTCAAGATTATTGGATTCCATGAATCCTAGCTCCAGGTATAATGTTCTTTTTATTACACCATTCTGCCTTTCTAGAGATGAAATGAACTTTAGGTGGGGGAATTCATTGGATTAATTCTAGGAGATCTTTGTAAATCTAAAATTTGAATAAAGCTGCCAAAGATAAGAGAAGGAATGTTTTAAATATATTTATACAAAATATATTCAAAATAACATTATCAAAAACTGATTTAGGTACCCACTTTGATTTGCCTCAGATTGGTCTCTGTCTTCTCCTTACTAATAACCTTGTGTTTATTCAAATACAAATCCATTTGAGATACATATGGTAGCTGCACCTCTCAAGTGAATCAGTACCTGTTTGCCACTGACCCATTCATCATTAGAGGCAAAGCCTTATTTCATGTGCAAGTTAATTTAAGACATTTTATCAGTTCATAGTTCCTAATAAATTGGTGTTCACAGCAACAGATAAATTATTGCAACTTTTGTTGTAGTTTAAAAAGTAAGTTTGCATAATTTATCAATACATGTCATGATATTAAATTTTGCTTCAGTAAGGACCCAAATTCTTTGTGATTACTTAGGAAAAACTGATATTGCTTTACGATAGCATAAAAATTTGAAGAAATCTCTCCTAAGACTGTGTCAGTAGTACAAGTTTTTTTGAAAACTTCTTTTCTGCTTAGCTCTTGTTTTTGTAAGTATTCAATATAACCTTTCTTTTCAACGACCATGGCCATCCAAGGATAGAATAGGCTGAACTAGGGACATTTGCAAAGGTACTGATACTGGAATTTCATTAAGAATTAATTTCTGGGACTTCCCTGGTGGCGTAGTGGTTAAGAATCCGCCTGCCAATGTAGGGGACACGGGTTCTATCCCTGGTCTGGGAGGATCCCGCATGCTGCAGAGCAACTAAGCGCATGTGCCACAACTACTGAGCCCATGTGCCACAACTACTGAAGCCCACGCACCTAGAACCCATGCTCCACAACAAGAGAAGCCACTGCAATGAGAAGCCTGTGCACCGCAACGAAGAGTAGCCCCCGCTCGCCGCAACTAGAGAAATCCTGTGCACAGCAACAAAGACCCAACACAGCCAAAAATAAATAAATATTTCTAAAAATGAATTCATTTCTCCCAAGAGTTTATGACAGGGGGAGGGGCAAGAATAATGCATAAATTGCTACTGTATTCTACTTGTGGAAAATCTAATCTTGTTTTCTACCTAATCAGAGAATTTAATGGTTAATTTAACCACTTACATTGTTAACGTGAGAAACTGCCAGATAGATTTAGATAATTTCTAAGACTCAGTGATGGCACAAAGGGATGGTTTCAGAGAGCCTTATATCACAGCCCTCCCAATCTTCCTCAGCTCCTAAATAAACCAGCGGTCTGAATGAAACAGTGTGCTTACTTTACATACAGAGTCTCAAGACACATCCTCTAACTCCCACTTCTAACCAGTCACTCTGGATTCCCTCTTTTATAATTTAAGCCACTGCTACTAAGAACCCCTTCCACCTCTAACATTAACTTATACTATTGGGCTATGTTACTCAAGTGTAGTAAATTCTTAAATGTAGTATTTCTTAAACCCCAACCTAGATGGGATCTCTGCTGTTGTATATTGTGAATTCTTTTCCATCTTAGGAAGGTTCAAAGTTTTCCTTTCAGCATTTCAACACACTGTCTTAATTCCATGGTCATTAAGTTCCTGCAGGTCAGCCATGTGACATTTGCAACTTGGATACCCATAAACCTAAATATGCAGTGTGCAGGGGAGGAATTTCTTATTACATTCTTGAGCCTGAGGCAGTCTTGGTACTGATGTAACTGTGCTAAAAAGGATTTGTAAGAGTGAGTGAAGGGTCTTGTTTTTGGTATTGCTACAGTAGTTCTCAGAGGCCTTAGGAACTGCTATTATCATTCCTTTGTTTAATCACAAAGTGTCAGCCATTTAATTAAAATGATACCTAAAAGATATATATATATGTGTGTGTATATTTATCATAGATAGATATTAGAATATATATGAATTGTATATTAGAAAGCTTTTAAAAGCTTAAAAGTTAAAAACTCTTAAACTTTCTAATAGGAAGAGTTTAATTTTATTCTAGGCACCAGCAAGAGCAGAAAAAGGAGCATAGTGTTTTCTTGCTATAGTTTCTTGTTCACAAAGCACAGAGGAAAAAGATTTCAAAATCTACCAAATCAAGATCCTCTGTCAAATAATGCCTGTCCAATTGAACTGGGTAAAAAATGTTGCCTTTTTTAAATGGAAACTCTAGGATGTCTAATATTTTTGTCTCCTCAAAATATGAACTATTAGATAACAAACAACCCTCTGATACAAATTGTAAGCATTACCCAGATTTGAATATGTAATCTTTTCTTTCAGACTTCCTATTTAACTTCATACATTGCTTTTGCTGGTAGATGCATCCATTAAGCATAAACATAATGCCCTGCTCTCAATCCCAGATGCTAAGACTGACAGTGGAAATAAAACAGATGCATATAAAGTTTTATAATAGAGAGTACCTGAACAGTCAGTTACAGTATATGCATTTTTCCTTTTATGGTTAAGAAAAGGAAGAAGGAAAGCATTAGATTTAGGAGAGAGAACCAAAGAAAGGTGATTTGTAAATATTTTTATTCCTCCTTTACACAGTGGAAGGGTCCCTAAAAATGTTTGATGAAATCTTCTTTATGTTAGTGTCAAATGCACTAAGGAAGTGATTTCCAGGTGTTTTTGATATATCTAAGCCTTTGATCTGCTTTGGAAAGATTACCAGGTGATTCTGTGCATCCTTCACATTTGTGAATCATAACACTGATCGTTCTTATATTTTATGAAAACTTTGTTATGCATTTGCATAAAATTATTATTTATTTTTTAAACCAGACTGGATATTTAATTAGCCCCAATTTATCTTTATACAAGATCAGATTTGGGGATATCATTTTTTTAAGGTGATATATCTCTGACTGTTGTTCATACTGATGGACAAGTTGTTTTTGTCATTCATGCTCAGCAAAATGACATTTCAGGATGGTGAGAGAAGAAAAATAATTGATGGAAGAAGGTGGACACTATTATAAAATAACTGGCTCAAAAATTGTAAAATATTTGTTTTGTTGTTTATTCAAAAGAAATTGTTGCATATTAAAAAGTGTTTTTTTTGGCTTCCCTGGTGGCGCAGTGGTTGAGAGTCCGCCTGCCGATGCAGGGGACACGGGTTCGTGCCCCGGTGCGGGAAGATCTGACATGCTGCGGAGCGGCTGGGCCCATGACCCATGGCCGCTGAGCCTGCGCGTCCGGAGCCTGTGCTCCGCAATGGGAGAGGCCACAACAGTGAGAGGGCCACGTACCGCAAAAAAAAAAAAAAAATGTGTTTTTATTGAAGTCACCGAGCTGACAAAAGTGTTTTATAGGGTTCCATTTCTGAACTTTGCTCTTGTATAGAAGAGCACACACCATTTTGATAAATTATGAATCAGCCATTAAACTCTCCATGTTTAATAAATGATCAATACATTTATTGATTAAGTTCTACATTCAGTATCTCATTTAATTCTCAAAACAATCACATTGGATCGTTACTGTTATTTACTCTGTGTTATAGATGAAGTTGAGGCACATAGATGTCAATAGGTTACACAGTAAGAGATAAAACTTGAATTTACATTTAAGTTCTCTGACTTGACTCCATAATCTTATGCACATTGCTCTCTACTGCCTCCTATGCAATATGCTACCTTATCCCCATTATGGTGACCTTTACCCCATCTCTCACAGTCATCCCGTAGGCTGACCTTATTTCTGACTATATCATTGTAATTAAGCTGATTTATAAAATAAGTAGAATGATCAACTGTCCTATTTTGCCTAGAACTTCCCCAGTTGTAGAACTTTAAAGTCCTGCATCCTTGGAGCCCCCCTCAGTTCTAGGTAAACTGGGACTCTCGGTCACTTTCATCCTGTTTCCTATTCTTCACTCAAACCCTGTCCCTGCATCTCATTTCATTCCTCATCCCTCAACCCTTGGTATCTTGGAAATGAGATATGAGATTAGAGAATTAGGTATGAATCGGGATTTTAAAAAATGTATGTACTTATTGGTATTAAAAACAGTATTTATATGTTTTGATACTTCTGTATCTATCCACTTCAAAATAGTCTCGTCAGAATGTGGAGAATTAGCACATTAGCGCATACTATCATGTTTCACTTTGCATGTAAAGCACATAAAGCGAATTGACATAATATACACCAAACACATTTTATTCAATATTATTATGTATTATTTGACATTTTTGTAAGAATTTTTGTGTATTATAAAAGATATAGTATTTTAAGAACTTAATTTGGTTTGCTTTTATATGTTATGATGTATTCATATGTTAGAACAATAAGCATATTTTTAAAAGTTAAGAAAAGAGCATATATATTTTCATTCAACAAAACAACAGACACTCCAGTGTATACTTCTCTTTCTTGTTATGGCAAAGTAGGAGCAGGAGGAAGAAGAGAGTGTTGTTTGAAAGAGAAGGAAAAAGGGGAGAAAATCAGAAGCAGAAAGAAGAGAAGGGCTTTCAAGGCAGAAAGAGAAGTAGACAGATTCTTGACGTTCCTGATTGTTTTCCCTATTTAGGACTTACTGCCATTTGTGCAAATTGGGTTTGATTTGGGGGTCCAGTTAGTAGAGAATCATGAGGAAGATGCAAACTCTCTGAATTTAGATAAAATAAGAGAACTTTCATTTTTGAAAGGTTTAGCAATATATTTATGGTTCATTCAGCTCTCTGTAGACAAGTCAAAAACAGACTCACTTCTGAAGTCTATGCAGTGCACGAAACATATTGAGCGTTGAGTTCAGTTGGGTAGCACATTTAAGTTCTATACTTAAGGACTTACGTGTACTCTGAGCTTGCTTAACTGTATTTAGTCTCTGGTTTATAAGACATTGGATAATATGACAGAGTATACCACCATCACATTTTATATGATTGTTGTCTGTTTATGTTCTTATATGGAGTTCTATTTTGAATTTGATACTGACTTCAGAGTTT
Organism: Monodon monoceros; assembly: GCF_005190385.1. Taxonomy (NCBI): domain Eukaryota; kingdom Metazoa; phylum Chordata; class Mammalia; order Artiodactyla; family Monodontidae; genus Monodon; species Monodon monoceros. The sequence goes on from NW_021703774.1 coordinate 27,316,863, forward strand.
GGGTAGGCACTTTCATACATCATCATGTTAAGGAGTAGAATAATGATCTACTCCTTAAGTAAGTTAATTATCATTCATCCTGCTACTATTTTTTTTTTTTTTTTTTTTTTTTTTGTGGTACGTGGGCCTCTCACTGTTGTGGCCTCTCCCATTGCGGAGCACAGGCTCCGGACGCACAGGCTTAGCGGCCATGGCTCACGGGCCCAGCCGCTCCGTGGCATGTGGGATCTTCCCGGACCGGGGCACGAACCCGTGTCCCCTGCATTGGCAGGCGGACTCTCAACAGCTGCGCCACCAGGGAAGCCCATGCTACTATTTTTTTTCACGTGTTTTTTGTGAATGCATTTCTGCATTATGTCTTCTGCATTATGTCTTCAAGATTGTTCTTTTTGTATTAATGGATTCAAACAGATTCCAACTTTATAATACCTGTGCTATATGTTTTCATTAACTGTTGAATGTTTGACTTTCATATTCTTTTTATGTGTAAAAGGGTTGGTAGTTCTTTATTACAAAGAATTGTAAAAGAAGATATTGCCTTACCTTACAAAACAAGATTTAGGTTTGATTTATAACCACCACCAAAGTAACATTTCTGTGAGTGAATATTTTATCGTAGCAACAGACTCCCAAATGAAATGGTTGAAAACCATCTGCATATATCCAGAAGAAGATGCTTGTCTCTTTGGGATTGTTTAGATCACAATTTATTTTAAACAGGAAAAAAGAGGATTGATGTTTGCTTTGGGAAGTTAATTAGGCTTTACTTCTCAGAACTTGTGCAATAACAGCTCTTACTCCTATGGGTTTAAAAATCAATTTATTATTGTGAAGTATTTGATAAAATGTTTCTTTTTACACATGAGTTAGGAAGCTACAGGGTTTGTCTTTGAAAAGTTCTATTAACTCTGTGTCCTCTTTCCAAAATATCTTATTCAACATTCAATTATTTTTCAAAACAGTATTTTCCTATTTTTGAAGACTATAGAACAAATTATGTTATCTTTCTTACTACACAGTTGGAGAATTTGATGCTGGATAAAGATGGCCACATAAAAATTACAGATTTTGGACTTTGCAAAGAAGGGATCACAGATGCAGCCACCATGAAGACGTTCTGTGGTACACCAGAATATCTGGCACCAGAGGTAGGCTATGTTTCCATTCATAGAAAAAAATAACACTGATATAATGTTTTGCAAAGTAAACCATTTAAGCATTAAAAAAATAGCAGTGTCTACTACTTTGACCTGGATTTCAACATGAATCAAATCTGTTTTGCTCCCACTTGTTCAACATGGTATTCTAGGGCAAAAATATATATAAGTTAAACTTTATAAACTATATAAGTACAAGGATACTGGTAACTACAATAAAGTCCATTTTTATTTCTTGGCCATGTGTGTTTTATTTCTTGATTATGCCTATTTTATTTCATTTATTAAAATAGAATAATTGAATGACTACAGCAAGAATGTGAACAATTTTATAAACCGTCTTGGATTTTCCTTAGAAACAAAGAAACAGTGATAATTTGTATTTGTAATAGTGAGGGTTTTCATACTTAATTATTGGGAAGTATTTCATTGGGAGAGTTAATGAAATGACAGTAGCTATATTTTGGAAATCATGCCAAACCAAAGCAAGCTTCAACTAGTGCCCTCCCCATGCTGAGAATTCCATACTAATTCATTAATTTGTTTATTCAAACAATTATATATTATTCATCTACTATATACTGGGTATTTTTCTGGGTGGTGTGTTTATACGAACAAGACACAAAGGACCCTGCTCTCAGGGAACTCACTTCTGGTGGAGGGAGACAGAATAAAAATATATATATAACAATGTCATGTGATGAAGATGTGTCATGTCATGAAGGAAAAGAAGCTAGATAAAGGGAGGTTGTGGTGTGGTGGATGTGTTAGGTAGTGTTCTCATTATTATTACTACAAAACAGACCACTGCAAAACCTAACCATTTTATGTGATTGAAGGTTCTGAGTCAGGACAGCAGGAATGACTGCTCCATGGTACGTGGGGCACGGCAGGGGGTGACTCTGGCTGGAGGCTGGAATCTGGAAGCTCCCCTCTTTCTGTGTCTGACAGTTAATGCTGGCTCTCAACTGGTACCTTACAGGGCTCTCAAAAGCCTCAGCTTCTCCAAGTGGCCTGGTTTCCTCATACTGGTGGCTTTAGGGTAGCCAGACTATTTTGGCTGTGGGTTCTAAAAGTGAACATCCTAGGGAACAGTTTAGAAACTGCTTCCATTTTTTTAAAACCTAGCAAACCATGAAGAAATGTTTCATTCGTTTTTTGAAAGTTTCTCTTCATAGTATATTTTTAAAATTTTTGTTATCACATACCATAAATTCTACCTTTTAAAGTGCACAGTAGTGGTTTTTAGTATGTTCACATTTGTGCAATCATCACCACTGTCTAATTCCAGAATATTTTCATCACTACAACAAAGAAACCCCGTACACATTAGTTCCTCCCCTAAATCCCCTCATCCCAGACAACTACTAATCTACTTTCTGTCTCTATAGATGTGCTTGTTCTGGGCATTTCATATAAATGGAATCATACAATATGTGGCCTCTTGTGTCTGGCTTCTTTTACTTAGTATGTTTTCGAGATTCATCCATGCTTCAGCATGTTATTGATACTTCATTCCTTTTTATGGCCAAATAATATTCTATTGTATGAACATAAACACATTTTATTTATCCATTCAGCAGCTGATGGACATTTGGGTTGCTTCCAGGTTTTGGCTGGTAATGCTGCTATGAACATTTCTCTGTGAATCCCCTTTTATGGCTTTGTTTCAGGAACTGCACATCATTTCTGTCATATGCTTATTGGTTTAGAATTCCTAAGCCTACACATATTTAAGGGGTAGTAACATAGACCCCACCTCTACATTGTAAAAGAGCATGTGAGATGGGAGATACTGTTACAACTGTCTTTGGAAAATATAATCTTCTACAGATAGAATGTTCAGGGAAAGAGAGGTTTAATCAGAGACCTGAATGCTAAGAGGCAACTATTGTAAAAATAGACGGGAAGAGCTTTCCAAACACAGAGAGCAGCTAGTATAAAAACTGTGAGGCAGAACAAGTTCAGTTCTTCCCTCAAACTCCAACAAGGTTAGTGTGGCTAGAGCCAAATAGGGAGGCATTAATCTTTGATGGATGAAGATAACTATTTATTGAACATGTATTATGTGCCACATGCTATATATGTACATTGCATATTTGGAATAAACTTTTGTGATAGAAAACCTATTTTTTTAAAGGTGAGGGCACTGAGGATCAGAATTTTTCTAATGTAATCTGTACAGTAAGTCCCCTACATACGAATCTTCAAGTTGCGAACTTTCAAAGATGCGAACACGTGTTCCATCAATGTCAGGCGTGAGTGAGATTGCAGCTTGCCCTCGTCTCCTATTGCTGACGATCCTTCAGCTCTACCATCTCCCACCTCTTCTCCCTCCTCCAGTCAGTAACTCTTCTTGCCTGTTCACTCGATGCCAGCCCCTGTATGCCACCTGTTGTACTGTACTACCATATTTTCAAAATACTGTACTGTAAGATTAAAAATGTTTTCTTTATTTTTTGTGTTTGCTTGTTTTGTATGTATTATTTGTGTGAAAACTATTGTAAACCTATTACAGTACAGTACTATGTAGCCAATTGTGTTAGTTGGGTACCTAAGCTAACTTTGTTGGACTTACAAACACACTCTCAGAATGGAACTTGTTCGTATGTAGGGGACTTACTGTGCACAGCTAGGAGGTGGTAGAGATAGAATCAGGATTCTAACTAGGTTCATGTTATAAAGCCTATTTTTACTTTTTTAACCACACACACCATGGCCCAAAAAGGTCACTATTTCAAGGCCACTTATAGATGTAAATAATTGTCATTTTTAAAATAGATGCTTTGTAAATGCTAACAGCAAAAGGTAATCAAAAGAATTAGGAAATAAGAATACATTCAGAATGATACTAGCATTCCTATACATATAGTAACTAATGCCAGTTTATTATTACAATAGTTCTTTTCAGTTAGAGATTAAATTTACATTTCAAGAATGTTGAGTTACTGTAAATAAATGCTAGTAATTTGTAATATTAGCAGTATTTTTCAGTCAATTTCCAAATATTATTTTATCAAGGGCTGCCAAAAATATTTTTTCTGCTATGAAATCTGGAGTTTAAAATTTTCCATTTTTGTAGCTGAATTAGGTAAAAGTTTAGAAATGTTGTTTCTTGTTTATTCAAATACAAGATTACATTTTCTAGAATAGGATTGTTTTTGTGAATGTCATGAAAAACAAAATCTTTGTTTCTCTGGAGTTCCAGTTGCCCTTGCTATACATTTACCATGGCTGATGATATCCCATATTTAGAATAACAAAATTAGTTGTGTCACGATTAGGAGAAATTATTTCTGTAGAAGATAAATACATCTCATTTCAGAAGCAAATGATCTCCTAAGAAACAAAGATATTGTTTTATATGCAAATGTCATCAACTGAAGAACAAAACCAAGAATTTAATGCAGGAAGAGTCCAATTGTTTCTAAATAGAAAGTTTACAATTCACAAGGAACTGTCAATTTCTTTTTAAAGACATGTAAGAACACCTTTCTGTATACCTTTTAAAAAAATGTTGCAGAAGTCTGGTCTTCAGAAGAAGTTTATATACCCCATGGCTGAGAGATGTTGATTCATAATTAAAATCTTGACACCTTGTTTTTACAGGGGAGAGTGAGCATTGTGGTTACTATCTGAGGATGACAAATCTTGAAACAATTAACTTCTCATGCAGTTATATTTTTATATTCTAAGTGTTTGTGTCCAACACTGCATTTTATTAAATCAGGGTAACTTTGTGTTATACTCTTACTTTTAAAAACAAGAATTTAAGTCCTTTTTTCTGATCTCTGATATGGACCATTTCACTGAAGAGCACTCATTCATTCATTAAAGAAATATTTATTGAATATTTATTAGGTATCATGCATTCTGTTAGGTGCTGGGAATACAAAGATCGTAAAAAATGGTTTTTGTCCTCAAGTAGCTTGCTATATTTTCTAAGGTGATAGGATATGGAAAATAATCATTACTGTGCAAGAAAATAATTGCTTTACTAGAATTATTTACAGCGTGGTGAAAGGAAAAGGAAGGGTGGTGGGAGGGTCTGGTGACAGTAAAGAGGGAGCAGACTGAGAGGAGGCTGGACACATAGATTGGGATCAGAATGCAAAAGAGTTTAGATTTGATCTCATGAACAAGGAAAAATCACTTTTGAACTAAGAGCAGGGCAATAATGTGATCAGATATAGATGGTCAGAGTTAGAGAGGGATTGGCAAGAAACTAGCCTCTTCCCTTTACTTCAGATGGTATCTCTCACTTTCTTTGAACCTTGCAATTTCTAGTTCATACCATTATTAATGCCAGACTTTTCTTGACTAGTAGCTGTTTATCAGACTTGGAATATGTGCCTGAGCACTGCTTCTCTTTTGAAGGGCTCATTGTCAATATTTTCCCTTCTCCTCTTCTTATAGAAGACTTGTTTACCCATTATGGAGAGATCTTTCTGCAACCTATCATTCATCTAGCAGTGGCATCCTTTACCTTTTAAACTGTTTTTTGTTTTCTTTTGTTTTTTTTTCTGTTTGTTTGGTTATTTTTTGGCTGCACTGCACGGCATGGGGGATGTTAGTTCCCTGACCAGGGATCGAACTCGTGCCCCCTGCAGTGGAAGCACAGAGTCCTAACCACTGGACCACCAGGGACGTCCCTAAACTTTTAATCTGGTAGGAATGCTTTGCTGTTTAAAGATGGTTGAAGGGTATTTAAAAGATACTTCAAAAAGACTGTTAGAAATCGGTTCAAAGCTGATATATTAACTGTACTATATCTCAGGCTCATAGCTGATTTTTAAATAAACTTTAGTTTTAAATGAGCTTAAGTTTTCTCTTGTGGCAAAGACCACCAGGAAAAGAAAAGTTTTATAGTATAAAAATGCCATTTGTTGAAAAAGGTATTTTTAAAGTATTTGTTCTCTTCTTTTGATGAAGAATTATAGACCTTTATTATTAAAGGGAAAAAATCGTGTCTTTTTTAAAAGAGGTTGCAGAGATATAGTCCTAGCAGGCATATAAACTATACATTTAGTGTGCTACATCTCTAAAAATGCATTAGTATATACAGTTTTAAAGTGTTTTTGCTCTTTCTTGTATTAGAAGGAAATAAATTTTACCTGCCATATATTATGGACTATAAGATATTTTGAGGGGATTTTGTTTTCATAATCTTTACTATATTTTCATGCCTAGAAATTATAAAGAAATTAGAAATTACATATAAAATCTTACTGTTAAATTTTATTATTTGACTTGGCTCTCATTGAATCCAAACCATCCTTTTATGCAGTGCTAATTATTTAGAGTCTCAGCTTTGCTCTTGAGTTAGCAGTACCTGATCAACTTTCCAACTGTAAAACAGTTTGAAAATCAAATGTAGCTTACATGCAAGACCCAACAAAATTAAAAGTGTTAAGTACGTTTTGGCAGTTCACTTTTATTATGCCCAGTCCTCAAATGTACCAGCAGATAATCATCTGAATGTTAGTTATTTTTCACATGCTTATGTGATCACACAAAAAGTACATGCTAAAAAGAAGCAGATGGTGACAGATGGGGAAGGTTGAATAAGGTGGTTTTGGAAACCTAGAGAAATGCACTTCTGTAATAGTGTAAAAATAAAAATTATTTGATAATCAAGTTAGAACTAACAAAAAGATTGCAAAAAATGACTTGATTGTTGGGAAATACATAGTATCTAGTTGTGGTTGCTGTTCAGGAAAAAAGTGTATATAATTTTATTTCATATGTGTAAAATACTGGTTTTCAGTGGCTGAAAATGGGTTTTTTGATGTATTCCTAGTTTTCAGAACCTCATTTTTGGAAAACATTTACTTGGTATCATTTTATTCACTTTTCTTTTGAAGCCTACTAGCCTTAATATCTTTTATAATATGTATTTTGACAATATCTGAAATAGGCAAGAATATTTTTATAACTATTTTTAAAATTTATTTATTTTATTTATTTATTTTTGGCTCCATTGGGTCTCCATTGCTGCGCATGGGCTTTCTCTAGCTGTGGTGAGCGGGGGCTACTCTTCGTTGTGGTGCACGGGCTTCTCATTGCAGTGACTTGTCTTGTTGCAGAGCATGGGCTCTAGGCATGAGGGCTTCAGTAGTTGTGGCACACGGGCTCTAGAGTGCAGGCTCAGTAGTTGTGGTGCATGGGTTTAGTTGCTCCGCGGCATGTGGGATCTTCCTGGACCAGGGCTTGAACCCATGTCCCTGAATTGGCAGGCGGATTCTTAACCACTGCGCCACCAGGGAAGTCCTTGATAACTATTTTGATACAAAGATTTGCTTAAAGTCATTGTGATTCTATATAGATAATAGCACAGATGGAAATTAAATTCTATGTAAATGAAAGGCCAAAAGGATACAATAACTTCTTCAGAATGGGTTGAGAGAATCATGTAAATTAAGGGTGAAGGTAGTTTGTAGTATGGAGGGTAGTGTACATGGGGGGAGTAGTTAGAACCAAACTCGATTTAAGAGTACTAAATGGAATTTTACTTATTTATTTTAAATACAACAAAGAATAAATGAAAAAGACAATTTTATGGGCTCTATCAATATTATCTTTAGGGGATCTTAAAATAAATGAATGAGGTCAAAGCTATATACGTTTGTATCTTTCATCTGTAGATAAAAATAGTAGCACACATAGTTGCATTTTGCATACCCTTGGACAAAATTCTACTGGTTCTAACAGATTATGAAACTAAATCTCAAATTCTAAGCTTTTTGTAAAAATTAAAAGTTATTTTAGTAGCTTTCCCCAAACTGTATACATTCCTAATATTTTATTTAATTGTTAATGATTCATGTAACAATTATCCTCTTGAGGTGTTTTTGAAAACCGTCATCTTCCTGATAGTTCTGAAAAGGTCTCATCACCAATATTAAGGGGAAAATTAAGTAAATGAGCACAGTGATTAGTTCAGACAGAAGTTGTCTGCTTTATAGTTAGAATTTATATTTAAGAAATTCTGTCATGAGTTGGCTGACTGTTCATACTGTTTCTGGATAATATTAAAAAACATTCCATTTTGCTATACACCTGAAACTAACACAACATTGTAAATCAACTATATTTCAATTTAAAAAAATTTCATAGTAAAAAAAGTCTCATATTGTCCCCAAATTGGATATTGTTTAAATATGAACAAAAATGATATTTTTAGTTCAATGTTAATGTCTCTCAACATTTATAAGTAGCAGCTTTTACTTCCCTAGAGTTCTGTCAGTTTTTATAGTAGCTATTTTTCACCTAAGTTCTTTTCAGTGTTATATAGTCTTTTGGTTTTAACAATCAGAATATTTGCATTCAGTACTTTGGAATGATCCTAATTTAAGCACAGAGTTTAATTTTAAATTCTCTGCAACATAAGAACATATACAAAACTAACCCTAACTGGGAACACTAGTGACTACCTATAGTGTTTTACAATGGCCATTTTTACTTTGGTTGCAAAGACCCAGTTTCTTAGAATCCCATATTGTTTGTTGCTTCAAGATAAAAAGGAAGTATAGAAATCTCTGGGAAGATATGCGTAAGTATGATTTAATCACCAATATTGTATCCATTTAGCTTTTCTCCTTATCAGGAATGTTGCCTGTTCTAGGCAGAGAATGCTTTTGAAAGTACGATGTTAGCTGCATGCAAGTACTTGTGTCTGCATGCTAGGAGGTAGCCATAAAGCTTACAGCATCTTAATTCAGAACAAATGGCACTTACAGTTTCAGTCTCTTTAGAATCATTAGAGTGGTTGAAAACTGGATATAAAGTATATATTTATGAAGAAAATACCAATAAACCATGGAATTCATAATTCTTATGAAATATATAATTCTACTGAAGCTGCAATACATTTTAGAATCTGAATTAGAAGATTTGTAGTTCATTTTTTTAGCAAATTCCTGTGATGTTAGGAATATTAAAGGATTTCTGTAAATTATAAAGTATATAAATGTGTGTTTATCTATAAAACACACATATAAGTTACCTGAAATATAAGGTTACCAGGAAAAAAATGTTTTTGAATTAGCGGTAAATTGGTTCATCCAAGTTCGCAGTTTAGTTTCACAACATAGGTGTACAGACAGTTTGTTTAGATGTTTAATTTTTTCCCCCATCTGTTCTGTCAGGATTATTGATTGAGCAGTAAGCCACTCCAGGGCATACATAACCTCCTCATAGCTGCTTGCCTTGAGTGCATTGTGTGGCCTGGCGAACAAGCTGAGGAAGGTGTTCCTTCAGCTTCCCAGTAAATCTTAATTGGTAAAAGAATATTGAAATGAGTATGTTTTTTGAAAGTACCCAGTAGCCAAATATTTACATTGGGAACTTTAATTGATGGTATCATTTTAAAATATATAATTTATTATTTAATGTCATTCTTTGAAATTAGTAACCATTCAAGAGCTGTTCATGGTGATTTTTTAAACTCATCTGGGTTTTGATAAGTAGAAGTATCTACATTAAATGTTATCAAATATTAATCAAATATTGCCAGAACATTTAATAGTCATTGATAACCTGCTGTGACTTCCTTGAGTCTTAGATTTTATTATATCATAAAGTGAAGCAATCTCTGGCTTCTAGTGGAAACATTGAAACTAAGCTTTTTTTTCCTAGAGCCTGTGCTCTGTTGGGGTGTTTATTGATATGACCTCTTGTCATTTTTTAACATTTACATTATTTTAGTGTTCCAAATCCCCACTTGTTCTTTATCTCTGTTTGGGCATTTGTGTTAAATGTGCTTATAAAGTGAAGCTGTATCTAAGGTTACAGAGGACAGTAGGTGTAGAAGGAAATACTAAATGTCTGCATTCATATTTAAAGTTGATTTTAGTTTAAACATTAGTGACATTGATTTCATGGAAAAGAGACACTGTCTTTAGTTTAATTCTTCAGGATAAGTCTTTCAGTGGATTATTTCTTTAGGAGCAGGTTTTGACCTGCATTTATATCTAGATTATATGATAAATTGCATTTTAATGGAGTTGAAATGTAACTTACCATTGTTGTACCTCTACATTGCCATTTATCCTACTGGTTGGATCAACCCTCATGATAACCATGAAGTAGATTAGCCTTTTTGCTAGGGAAAAAAAATCGTCAGAGGTAACCAGAAGGAATTGCAACTCTTAGGTTAAAGAATGTAAATTTTATATATTACTAGGCTGTGGATTTTAATTTCACTCTGGAATTTCTACATTATTTCAAAGTATTGTATTTTGAAATAATTTAGATATAAGGAGAGAGAAAAGCCGTTGTATGAACAGTGGTAACATGTTTTTTATTATATAGCCACATGTAGAATATTATAATCACTTTTATATTTATTTCTTGTGTATTTCATCTTCCAGCTGTCTTGAGGTAGGAGTTGAACAGAAACCTTTGTTTTTAATTGATAGCAAAGTCTCTTAGATAAAGAGGCCTGGCTGAGTTGTTGGGGTATTTTCTCCTCAACATTGCCTAAGTTTTACATGTCAGTAAGATAATACATTACATCAGATTTGTTTAGTACAAAGTAATACAGCAAACAGCTCTAATTGTAGCATTATGTATGTATATTTCAATGAAAGCTCGTATGTTCAAAAGCAAAACCACATATCTTGAGAATCAGTGTTCGTTTTACAAAGCTAAATAAAATATATTTTATTTTATCAAGCAGATTTTTTTACAATGCAGTTTTATTTTTCAGTTGCTTATTTCTCTTCAAAAATAAAACCCTTTTTTAATGTACTCACTTTCCCTTCTGGCTGCAAACCAGGTATTTAAACAAAAATAAAGGATTGCCAGTTTTGCCAGCTGGGGATGAGAACCCGGCTGGTGAAATGTGGGTTCGGGAGGCAGTTAATCCAGCTTTTATGCTTTTTATGGTTTTATGAAAAAAGAGGTTAAAAGCTACATTTGGCTCTTTATTGTATGTACCACAGTTTTGTTGCTGTTGTAGGAATGCAGTAAAAGATTACTTAGATTTAAAAAATGTTGTTATTAGGTAAAATCTTGCATCTATTAGATAAAGGCCTACAAACAGTACATTCTACTAATTGGATGTGGGAGAGATTCAAAATTCACTGGTATTTAAAAATTATATATACAGTATTTCCTTTAAGTACACAGGTAGAATTCCTTCTACTTCAAGTTGTTTCTTGTTTTCTATATGTTCTCACATTACTCATTTCAAACAAGTAGAAATTTTAAATATTTTTGGCTAAAGATAGAAACTAGAATTTATTATTTTCCCCAAAAACATCTTGCTTAGTTTGTTATTTACAAAAGGGTTTTGGAAAAATTTAGAAACTGGACTTAGCCAATGCAGTTTCTAGTTGTCTTTAGCCACAAAACAATGATACAATTGAATTAATACTAGGGATGTAATGTACAATATGATAAATATGGTTAACATGCTGTATGTTACATATGAAAGTTGTTAAGAGAGTAAACCCTGAGTTCTCATCACAAGGAAAAAAATTTTTTTCTAATTCTTTAATTCTGTTTCTGTATGAGATGATAGATGTTCATTAAAGTTATAGTAATCATTTCATGATGTATGTAAGTTAAATCATTATGCTGTATACACCTTAAACTTACACAATGCTGTATATCAATTATCAAGCTGTATGTCAATTATGTCTTGGTAAAACTGGAAGAAAACAATCTTTTCGTAGCATTTGAAAACACTACTAAATAGATCTTTAGGTAACATAGTTTTTTTCTTAAAATTAAATTCTCCACCTTTAAATACCCTGTCTACCAAAGTTCCTTTCATAGTATTTATAGTGACCATAGTGTAGCTGTCAAAAATATTATGTGCGTTTTACGAAATTATTAGTTACATTTTAAATAAAAGTCACATAGGCGTAATCTTCAACAACATACTTACTTAGCTCAAACTAAGAAAGTTTAAAACATGAGTACTACTTTGTTCTGTATCAAATTCTCTCCAATGTCATCAATTATAAGATTTGTTTGATTGATTAATTTCATGTATATGGTTTTCTTGATCTGTTTATCCCAAAGCTAAGAGGATCAGATAAAGTAAGCTTTAAGATTATTCAAATATAGTATCTTAAAATAAAATATTGAAAGATCCAAATAGATAAAGAAAATTCCATTGGATGAGGAACATATGCAGTAGAAGGGTAAATCAAATTTTACCTTTCTGGGACAAATGGCACGTCATCATGTTTCAGTTTGAACAGGTTGCTCTAACATAGCCTAAATTATACTTGCGTATTGTTTCTTACTAAATTTATTTTACATGTAATGTGTTTTGGGAAATAAATTTAAGGTCATATACCCTACAAATATTGAGTCCATAATTTTTATTGTTTGTGTTTAATAGAAATTGTTGTGAGGTACTTAAACTTTGGATACTAAAGTTTATTACAACCCAAACAGTAAATCTTTATATTCACCTGTTGCTTAAATATTTCCTGAAAGAGTTTAAACATGTAGGGGCCTCCAAAAGTTTTTATATTTATTTTCATGGTTGTCATGCCCTGGACTCTTCTCTAGTACATTGCATTTGTTTATTCCTATCTGTCACTGTTTGATTTGTAGTAGTTGGTTCTTCTCAGTACAAGAATGTGGTAGACACATTATGTTATCTATAATCAGCACAGTTTAGCTCTAAGTTGTTACTTAAAGTCCATGTTAGTGGAATCAGAATGAAAAATTAAGTAGGCCTAAATGAAAATATGCAAATAGTTTTCATTTGATCCTTAGGGCACTCATACATTCATTTACTTAGAATCTGTTGCAATACCTTTTTTGGTACCCAGTCATTTCTGGATATATATTGAACATTTCACATATTTGGTGTGATTTATATCTTTTGTAGGATGCTTCATAATTTAAATGTCAAGATCTCAGAATAGCCTACCTAGGTTATGTAAAAATCTTATGTTTTATAACATGTAAAAGCTAAAAGCTAACATGTAAAGCTAACATGTAAAAATTGATCTTTTACTGGTTTCACTTTTAGGTGTTAGAAGATAATGACTATGGCCGAGCCGTGGATTGGTGGGGCCTTGGGGTTGTCATGTATGAAATGATGTGCGGGAGGTTACCTTTCTACAACCAGGATCATGAGAAACTTTTTGAACTAATTCTAATGGAAGACATTAAATTTCCTCGAACACTCTCTTCAGATGCAAAATCATTGCTTTCAGGGCTCTTGATAAAGGATCCAAATAAACGGTAAGCCGCAAATAACACACAGTGAGTTAATGATGAATGTGGTTAGGAATTGTGATATGGAAATTAATTCAAATATAACTAACTCCAAGAAGCAATGTATTTGGTGTAGACATCTTCCTACTGAGACACTGACTTATTTTTAACTGCATAATATAGAACATTTAAAAAATTCCCTCAACTCTTTCCTAACTTGGAAATTTTATACAGATTTTACCACATAAAGATTTTGAGAGTTTTATGAACAAACAGTTTCTTAATTGCCATGGTGCTTGCTATTGTGGGGATAGGAGGATCCCTTTTTTCCTTTCAGTCTCTGGGCTTTATATTTCTGCTGATTTACATTATAAAACAGATAGAACTGTCTCTATACTCTCCTCCCACACATATGTATGTTAACATATCTAACTACTTTTTTTGTTTGTCTTTGAAGATAATTCTTTTCCACGCATGGCTGAAAGGACTAATGGCAAAAAGTGTCTTTGCATACTTTGTATTTCTATTTTTGTAGCTATAGCTATGACCTGAGGAATCCTACAGCTCTTTGCTTAATGAGCTGTAGGATTCATTGTTCATGTTTATATCTTTATTTACACATACATTTTATAAGTCATACATGAAATGAGTATTAATTTTAAAATGTCCCTTAATATATGTGTTTGTATATACATGTGTATATTCTTTGTTCCAATAGATATATATGCATATCAGTATGTCTCTGAAAATCTCTTAGACCTTAAGCGTCTTAAGGGTAGGCCATTTCATATATTGTTTAATCTTTTGTAACACCTCACATAATTTTTGTTAATGTTCTGTTTGTGGTTGATGCTCAGTATGTATTTGTTGACAGACTGAATTAATGAGTGAAGGAATAAATGAATTTTAAATTGTGGGCTTTGTCTACCTTAGAGATGGTTTCCATCACATACTTCTAGCTTTTAAATTTGTGAGGAACATGATTTTACCTTCAGCAGAAATAAGCAAACATAATAAAAGAGGTGCCATCTTTATGCTTTGTGAAGAACCATTCAAACATGTTTCATAATTCTAGTAACTGAAACCTTACCTTATATTTATAAAGTGATTTTGTGTTCTTTGTCAGGACATTTGCACATCTCTTGTTTCCCTTGCTTTTTAGTAGCCTGTGGAGTAGGTAGGATAGATATTATTCTCATTTCCATTTGACTGAGGAGAAAATGAGGCCCAGGGAGGGTTACGTGATTTATCCTAGTTCTCACAGAAAATTCGTGCAGAACAAGAATAGAAATCAAGTTTATACTTGCCTATTTGATATTTCTCTTGTATCTTCTTTACAGTGCACCGTTTTCTTAGTTTAGGTTTTAAAATGTATTCCATTTGATGTGATTGTTTCACAACTATTGTAGCAAGTGGTACTTGGCAATAGATAATCTTTATATAGAGCTAGGATTTCAATTTTATCTAGTTGAGTTTTGGATCTAATATTTGCCTTAGATTTCAAGGGCAGTGAATTTTTAACCCATCTTTCTTTGACTCCTTCTGGTTTTCATGTCTATGTCTCATTCATTTTTTTATTGTCATTTCCCACCCTCCACCCGCACCCCACCCCCTGGGGATAGCATGTAGTAGGTACTTAATAATTGTTGAATACACGTGAGGTAAATTTTTAGAATGTTAGTGGCCTGGTACGTAGGACAACTCTTAAAGTTTTGTCTACCCAGAGGTTGATATTGTCTAAAGAGAAGATGTGGTATTTTTAACTATCTGTTATTTCCTTTTAAGGTAGATATGTCAGGCCCCTCCACTGCTACATTAAAATATTGGGAATGCAAGGATGAATAAAATGGGTAAACTCTGCTCTAGTTGTTCATAGAATAATGTAGGGCACAAAACATATATTCACAGATGCTCAGGTTAAACTACGTACAAATACTTTTGAAATTATTAGCTGTTAAGGGGATTGGAAAACTTGAGCTGGCTTATGAAGGAGTTGCAATTTGCAGTGGCTTTCATGAAGAGAATTTTACATGTAAATAACAGCTAGAATTGCAAATGAACATGGCATTTGAGAAGTTCAGCAACTGGAGTGTAGAATATGAGTTGGGTAACATTGGCAGATGAAGCCGATATGTTAGATTGTAAGACCTTATCTTTCTTAGAAAATATTTAATCTTTATTCAGAAGGGCATGAGAAGCCACTGAATTATTAAAAGTAAGGGATGGTGTAATCAGGTCTGTGTTACGAAAAGGTAACTCAGGAAGCTTTGTCATGGATAGATTAGAACAGTGAAGCGCCAGGGGCAGGTAGGCAGGGTAATTAAGAATACATATGGAATTGTCCAGATAAGAGATGGAGTCCTTCCTAAAGCAGTTGTAAAGAGTGCTAAATAGAACTTTGTGAATGATTAAATAGAAATGGTGAGGAAGGGGAAGGAGTCAGGATGCTTCTGAGGTTTCCAACTTGGATGCCTAGTTTGGAGAATGGAGTTATTATTAACAGAGAAGGAGTACAGGCAAAGGAGGAGGCTTGATGGGGTGGATGTTGATATTAGTTTTGCTATACCGAGTCTGAGGTTTCTATAGAAAACCTAGATGTCAAGCAGGCAGCTGAAAATAGTACCAGTGCTTAATAGAAACACAATAACTAATTTTCTCTGGGTATATGTCAAGGAGTGGGATTGCTGGGTCATATGGTCAAACTAAAAACTATTTTTAGTTTTTTAAGAAACCTCCATACTGTTCCCCATAGTGGCTGTACCAGTTTACATTCCCACCAACAGTGTAGGAGGGTTCCCTTTTCTACACCTCCTCTCCAGCATTTATTGTTTGTAGATTTTTTGATGATGGCCGTTCTGACCGGTGTGAGGTGATACCTCATTGTAGTTTTGATTTGCACTTCTCTAATAATTAGTCATGTTGAGCATCTTTTCACATGTTTGTTGGCCATCTGTATGTCTTCTTTAGAGAAATGTCTATTTAGGTCTTCTGCCCATTTTTTTATTGGGTTGTTTGTTTTTTTGATACTGAGCTGCATGAGCTGTTTGTATATTTTGGAGATTAATCCTTTGTCCGTTGCTTCATTTGCAAATATTTTCTCCCATTGTGAGGGTTGTCTTTTCATTTTGTTTATGGTTTCCTTTGCTGTACAAAAGATTTTAAGTTTCATTAGGTCCCATTTGTTTATTTTTGTTTTTATTTCCATTTCTCTAGGAGGTGGGTCAAAAAGGATCTTGCTGTGATTTATGTCATATAGTGTTCTGCCTATGTTTTCCTCTAAGAGTTTTATACTGTCCGCCCTGACATTTAGGTCTTTAATCCATTTTGAGTTTATTTTTGTGTATGGTGTTAGGGAGTGTTCTAATTTAATTCTTTTACATGTAGCTGTCCAGTTTTCCCAGCAAAGATGAACTTATTTGCAAAGCAGAAATAAAGACACAGATTTGGTATCCACAAACTTATGGATACCAAGGGCGGAAGGATGGGGTGGGATGAATTGGGAGATTGGGATTGACAGATATATATACACTACTATGTATAAAAGAGATAACTAATGAGAACCTACTGTAAAGCACAGGGAACTCTATTCAATGCTCTGTGTGACCTAAATGGGAAGGAAATCTAAAAAAGAGGGGACATATGTGTACATATAACTGATTCACTTTGCTGTACAGAAGAAACTAACACAACATCGTAAAGCAGCTATACTCCAATAAAAATTAATTTAAAAAAAAGAAACACAAAACTGAATATTTGGATTTGGGATCTGTAGATATCTAGGAGGTAGCTGGAGCCATGAGAATAGTGAAAAGTGTAGAATATAAAAAGAAGGCAGCCTAGGACAGAGTCTTGGGAAATGTCAAAATTTAAGAGGTAGAAAGAAGAGAAAGAGCCAACAAAAGGACGCTTCCAAAAGTCTTTGGAAATGTAATCAAAGCTAGCACTATAGTATACCTCTTTATTATTCCTATTCAACTATTTTAAATACTGCCTGAATTTCTTTGATACTCTTTACAGAATTGCTGTCAGTTCCATCAAAGAGTCAGCTCTCATCTTGCTTTTATTTCTTATTCTGCATTACATTATGATTATTCTATCAGTATCTCCTTTAGCCTCCTATGCAAATTTTGTAGGAAAAGCATGACCTCATGTTGCATTCAATAACACAAGGAAAATGTGAATTAGATGTTGTTTCTGGTTGTGAAGAATCCATAGTAGCTGAGGATTTTAGTTTGGCTTTCTGATATGGGAATTTGGTATTCTTAGACAAAAATATCTTAATGTAAATTATATTTTGATATAATTTTGAAGTTTTAAATTGTATATTAGGGAGTCATTGACATTGAAATTTTTGACAGTTTCACACTTTGAAGAAGCTTGTGTTAAAGAATCTCTACCAACTTCTAAAATGGCAGCCTAAGATTATATTCTTAGTCTTTGTATAGCATTCATGGCCGATACTTTAATTTTATATGTATTTGATAAATATAGATTAAATGCTGTCTATGTCCAAAGCCAAACTATTGCTAGAGAATTGAGGGGTGACATAAAAATGAAAAACTGAAGCTGAATTAAAACCTTTTAATTACAAAAATGATTACGGTTCTCCATTCCAACTCCTACCTCATCCATCATCTCATATATATAATTAAGATTGAAAACAGTATTGAAATAAACAATAACATAAATGTAAGAAAATACAATGAACTGCTGATTTTTCTTGTGCATACTACTTTAATGCATACTTTGAAATGTTGAATAATTCTTTTCAGAAGCCTGTGTTTTGATGTTTCTGCTTTCCTGGCTCCCTAAGCACAAGCTTTAAAATGCTTTTTGCATAATCCAGTACTGAACTCTCCCCTCCAAAGAATTTGCATTCTACCAGGAGAGAGACATATATAACTTGAAATAGAATGAAAAAGAGTGAGGCCAGGGAGTCAAGTGCCGAGTGTTAACTAAGTATAGATTTGCCAGTCTGAAAGTTGCAAATATGCATGCAACTATTATGATCTGATCCAATCTAAAAGTTCCATATCAGGAGTGTAGTTTATTCTGTATGAATCTTGAGGCAGGAGACCTAGATAGTGGGAACTATAGGATCATCACTACAGATATTCAGATATCAGCTAATTGTTTTGTTTTCCATTCTGACAGTGTGTCAGAGGATCCTGGATTCTTCCCAGTCATGTATTTCTTATACCTAATAATAACCAGAATTCATTAAAATTGTATAATTGTTTGTTTTCTATGACCTACTTGCATTTCTTCTTACTCAGTGTTGTGTTGGGAGTTGAAATGTACCAGCTTAGAAGAGCCAATTGTTAAATTTCAAAAATTTTGTGAGCTGGTTGTTGAATACAGTCATTATTAAAAATTAAATTATATAAACTTACAGTTAAATCAGGAACATTAAAATCACGGGTAAAAAATACTCAAAACTCATCACTCTTTAATAATGTTGTTAAATTTTACTCTTATCTATGCTTTTGAGGTTACTTATCTATTTTGCTTATATATTTTGAGGTTAGAAATACTATATAATGTTTTACTTCCACACATCTTGTTTCAGTAAAAATAATAATATATATAAAATGCATTATATTGTATATGCATAATTTCCCTCAGAGAGCTGATTGTTAGGCACTTACCAGCACATATCATTCCTAACGATGAGTAAAATCAAATAAAACTTGCTGTATCAAATTCAGATTTAAATAGATTTCCTTTCTTTTCCTCTCTCTTTCCCTGTCCTTTCTTTTTTTCTCTTTTTCCTCTTTCCCTCCCACCTTACTTCCTTCTCTGTTTTTTTTCTGTTTCTCTCATCCTTTCCTCATAGTGACTAGTAGGTACTGTATGAAACTGAGAAAGCTAGAAAGCACCTGAGTTTCAGATTGTGTCAGGTATCAGTTGAATAACATTTCCTTCAAAGATGGGGTGGGAGTATTCTAAATTTTTAATTTATATTGAAACTTGCATAGCATATTATATTGCAGTGATATTTCATAGATTAAATTTATCATTTCTGTGAAAATTCATTTGAGATATGAAAATACTCCATGAGTTTCTGTTAGCAATGTTCTCCAAATTGTTTTTTCTAAGTAATTATCTAGTCTTTTCAGAATTTATGTTAACAAGGGTGCATTTTGACTAAAGTCGTTCTAAAATAAATTTGGTTTATAGAATTGACAATACCATTTATTGTGCTAGGTACTTATGTTATTTCTAACCCTTGCAATAATCCACCAGGCTGGTATTATTAATCCCATTATACAGATGAGAAAACTGAGATTAAGCAACTTTTTTATTGTCATATATCTCATAAATTTCCGAGCCGGTTGCCTGTTTCAGGTTTGTCTCCAAAGCCTATGCTCTTTTCAAATACCATACTGTCCTGAGGCTAGTTCTTATTAATAGCATATTAGGAAAATTAGATCTTACAATAAAAGCTTTTTATTTTTATGGCTATTTATCACAAGAACTATTTACACACAGAAAATTACATTTCACAAAAACTTTGTAGTTATGCATTCAGCTTATGTAAACGTTTTATACTCATTTAATTTTATTTCTGTCCTCGCAGCCTTGGTGGAGGACCAGATGATGCAAAAGAAATTATGAGACACAGTTTCTTTTCTGGAGTAAACTGGCAAGATGTGTATGATAAAAAGGTAGGTTATCTTCATGGCATAGTGTTTATATATTTTGGTTAAAATGAATTTACAGCAAAAAAATTTTTAAGTGAATAAAAGTGAATGATGTAATTATATTTTTCATTTTTACTCAGTCATTTAATTGAATGTAGGACTCCTTAGCACAAAATTTTCTTGATAGTTTTGACTCCCGAAATGCATTTTGAAATTTTATTCAATGTGATCAGTTTTTCTTTTTTATCACAATAATTTGTTAGTTTGCTTCTCATCATTTCCTTAATTCATAAAAAATAAAGGCACCAATGTTATGTTATTCTTCAGGAAAATTAACTAGCAAAACAATCATAATTTTAAAACTTTGTCTCTATGCCTTTCATTTTAAAGTGAGCTCTTATTTATTTATAAAATTTCTTATTTCAAAAGGAATTTAAAGCAATTTAGTTTTAATATTTAACCAAGTAATAAATTTATTTGTCTTCTTTGGAACATCTGTTATTTGAAACAGAACTTAAAGACCCAGAGAATGGATGCTACAAATTATATAATTTTATTTTTACTGTAATCTGCTTAGTACTTGTTTTTAATACTGCAGTGTTTACTTAAGTTTAGGAACAGGAAATTATTGTGTTTGTTCTATCTTTTAAATTTTTTTAATTTTATTTTTACTACTTCAGATATTGTTAGTACAGACACTGATTTTTATATTTTGATTTTCAAATGCTCATATAAAAATTTTACTACGAAAGTTTTATGTAGTTCAGCATTTGCTTAGAATTATTATCTAGTCATTTTGTGTAGTTAGTCCTTCCATTTCAGTTTATTCCAGGTTTCCATATTTTTCTCTAAAATATGTATCAATCAACATTTATGTAGTGTCTACTTTGTGCCAAATATTCTTCTCTATTAAACCCTAAAGATAGAATGATATCATATGAGTTATGAGGAAGTGAGACGAGTACTTCATTTTTGTATTATGTTACAGTAATAGGGAGTGTGGTGATTTTGTAAGCATTTACTGTAAATAGGTGTTTAAAATAGTTGCACCATGTTATGATACCTCTACTCAAACTTCACTTCAATTAAACTTACATCTCTTCAGCTCGGTGCTTTGTGACCGCCTAGAGGGGTGGGATAGGGAGGGTGGGAGGGAGATGCAAGAGAGAGGAGATATGGGGATATATGTGTATATATAGCTGATTCACTTTGTTATAGAGCAGAAACTAGCACACCATTGTGAAGCAATTATGCTACAATAAAGATGTTAAAAAAATTTTTTTGAGTTTCTACCATGTATAAAGCACTATAAAGGTAGGTATTGGATCCTTTTCAAACCTTATGAGAAGCTTGTGACCATTCTTAAGTTTCCTCAGTGTTTATTAACTTCATGTACACAGTTATACATCCACTTTATAACACTGATGATATTCTTTATGAGTTGCATCCATATATAGCCCCTAATGCACTATGTACTGTTTATCATGTCAGTACACTATAAAAGATCCTGAAATTGGGAGACTGGGATTGACATATATACACTAATATGTATAAAATAGATAGCTAATAAGAACCTGCTGTATAAAAAAATAAATAAAATTAAATTTAAAAAAAAGAGAACCTGAAAAACAAATCTGAAAAGTATCAAGATCTTGACATGTCTCCTAGAAATAATATATGGTCAGGGGTTTTCTTTGGCAGGCAAAGTTATAAGCCACAACTAAATATTCCTTTGATATACCCTGTCCGAGGAGGATTCCACCACAACCACCAACAACAAAATATGACAGAAAGAAAAATTTCTTTAAGAGACAAATGTAGAGCACCAGTATGGCACTGCTAACCTTAAAGAAGGGGCAAAACATGGACTTTCTTCAGTCCTATTCAGAGAGTAAGATATGCTACAAAGATTTTGTCATCAGCATGCAGCTTTTCATGTTAAATTGTAGTTTGGCATCATCTAGAGAATGCTCTGAGAACCCACCTACCACACAGTGAAGAAGCAAGGCTTATCCTGTCACTGTTCCACTGGGCTCAACATGCCCAGAGCAAAGGTACTATTAAGATGTCTACTCAGGCAGCTCCCTTGTGGTGAATGGAACTGGAGAAGCCTGCAAGTAGGGTAGGAGAAGGAGCTGCCAAAGCACAGCTTTGGGTGATATATGTGAAGAAATGAGTTTAAATTGTTAGTATGTTGATAAAAATAGTTGCTACTTAATTTGAGCAAAGGTGTTAGCTATCTTGCATAAAGAAGCACAACCACAAAAATCACAAAGTTTCTACACTCATATACACCTGCTACAGGTTTACTCTTGGGATGTGGGTAGTATACTGGATGTCAGATGATGTACTAATGTTTTCAGCCATCTTCACACACCTGAAGAAGAACAGCATCATAGCAGCATGCTTAAATTTTGAGACTCCTTCTAAAAGGATGTGAAAATACGATTGGTTTTATTTGGGTTTGTATTGTATCACTAACAAACAAGGAATTAATTATAGGAATGCTAATGCCAGTAGCTATTTTAATGAATTCATTTGTAATTCTAGTGTTTTCAAACATTTTTAAGGGGTCCTATGTCTTTAAAACACGTAACTTATTCATAAAAGATTAATTCATCTCTAAGATCAGGTAGTTTTTTATTACAGTTTTACTAATGTGCTTTGGGACATTTACTATTTTTATAGATTTATTCCATGATTATTGGCCATTTTTCTATATATTGTGGCAAACCCAGAGATGAAGGCATATGTAAAGATCCTGGCATCTTTAGGGAAAGCTAAACCTCTTCCTAGGCAAAGTTAAAAGTGAATTAATCTTAATTACAAGTATCATGATGTACCACTCTAAAGAACTTGGTACTGGAAAGTGGAAATACTCATCCTGGATCTGCTTCTTCCCTCTTGTGTGGAAATGGACAAGTTGTTTTACTCCCACATAAAATTATGATCTTTGAAG
Organism: Monodon monoceros; assembly: GCF_005190385.1. NCBI lineage: Eukaryota > Metazoa > Chordata > Mammalia > Artiodactyla > Monodontidae > Monodon > Monodon monoceros. Next base: position 27,339,809 of record NW_021703774.1, read on the forward strand.
TATCTTCAAGCTTTAGGATTCTCTGATAGGATATTTCATAATATGCATTAATCTAGTTAAATTTCTATATAAGATTTATACTCAGTTTGTCAACATCTACAAAAAAGTCTGCTGGATTTTCTGTGAGATTATGTTCAATTTATAGAAAAATTTGGGAAGAATTGGCATATGAACATGCTATACGTCTACATTTATTTAGGTCTTCTTTAATTACTCTCAGGAATGTTTCATAATTTTCAGTGTTTAGTTCTTACCCATATTTTGTTAAATTTATCCATAAGTATTTCATGTCTTCTGATGTGGATGGTATTTTTAAATTTCATTTCCATATTGTTTGCTACCAGTAGAAATGGGCTTGATTTTTGTATATTGACCTTGTATCCTACAAGCTATTAGTTTTAGTAGCTTTTTTTGTATATGACTTAGAGTTATCTAAATAGATGATCATATCTTCTATAAATAAAAAGTTTTACTTCATTTTCAATCTGCACGTATTTTATTTATTTCTTTTGCCTTATTATATTGGCTAGGACCTTTCTACAAAGTGGAATAGAAATGATGAGAGTTGACATCCTGACTTTGTTTCTAATCTTAGGGAGAAAACATTTTTTACCATTAAATATGACATTAATCACATCTAGCACCTAAATCTTCATTACTCAATGTCATTCTCCAGTATAAAGAACCAAGGTTATTTGGAGAAGTAGTTGATCCCACAGCTGGGATGGGGAAGATAAAAGAAGAGCCCAAGGAATTTTGTGGTACCAGAAAATAAAAAAATGAAGGTAGATGGAAAAAGGTGCATGTTTGTACAACACAGGAGCCAACCTTAAATAATTCCCAGTGGTGAAAGCTGGGACAATTTCAGTAGCAAAACAAATATTGTATATGACCAAAAAAATAAGATACATATCCATGAGTCTATACTGCAGAAATTAATGATTGAACGAATAGATAAAATATTGAGAAGAGACATGTCTTCATTATAGGTGAATTCTGGTTAATAAATGTAGAAGGAATCAGGGAAATAGAAAATTACCATTAAAACACCAGAGTAAAAATTGCTGTATGCAAGATTCACCAATGAATGTTAAAATTAGTGGGCAAAAGTTTAAGAAGGAGGATATTTGCATGGTGTCAACATATCTTTCCCCAAATACATATTTACAAAGATTAAGAGAGTAATTTTACAGTAAAAAGCCCTGGCAAACACTGTCTTAAACCAAATGATCAAGATTAATATCACCGGTAATAAGACACTGAAATCATTATAACCCATGATATGATGCCCTGAGAAGGCTGTATCACTTTTGTACTATATTCCCTCAAAATGCATAACCTCAGTATAATCATGAGAAGACCTAAGAAACCCTCAAAAGTGTCAACTTCATGAAAGGCAAGGAATGATTGTGAAACTTTCACAGATTGGAAAAGACTAAGGTGACATGATGACTAAATGCAATGTGGGATTCTAGATTGGATCTTGGAATAGATAAGGGCCATAAGTGGAAAAACTGGTGAAATGTAAATAAATTTGGTAGTTAATACTTTTGTACCAATTTAATTTCTTAGTTTTGATAACTGTACTATGGCTGTATAAACTATTAGCATCAGGGGAAGGTGTGTAAAGGGTATATGGGAACTGTTTGTACTATTTTTCTAAGTCTTTTCTAAGCCTAAAATTATTTCAGTATAACAAGTTATAAAACTTTGATCTAAGTGTAGGGTATTTTTTTTTTTTTCTTGCGGTACGCGGGCTTCTCCCTGTTGTGGCCTCTCCCGTTGCGGAGCACAGGCTCCGGACGCACAGGCTCCAGACGTGCAGGCCCAGCAGCCACGGCTCACGGGCCCAGCCGCTCCACGGCATGCGGGATCCTCCCAGACCGGGGCACGAACCCTCATCCCCTGCATCGGTAGGCGGACTCTCAACCACTGCGCCACCAAGGAAGCCCTAAGTGTAGGGTTTTTAATACCTCCTTTATTGGGTTGAGGAAGTTCCTTCTATTCCTAGTATGGTAATAGTTTTTATCATGAATAAGTGTTGAATTTTATTAAAAGTTTTTTGCATCTATTGCAATGATCATATGGTTTTTCTCCTTTATATTCTGTTAAAATGGTGAATTGTATTGATTATTTTTCTAATGTTAAATGAACCTTCTATTCCTGGGGAAAAATCTGCTTACTTATGATATCCTTATTATGTATTGCTAGATTTGATACAATGTGTTTTTTAAAGGATTCTTTGCATGCTTAAATCATGCATGATACTGAGGCGTCATCTTCTTTTCTTAGAATGTCTTTGTATGGTTTTCATTTCAGGATCATGTTTACCTTTTTAAAATGAGGTGGGAAGTATGCCCTCCTCTTCACTTGTATGGAATTGTTTCTGTAGAATTCATATTAAATGTTCCTTAAATCTTTGGTAGAATTTACCAGTAAAGCCCCTTGGGCCTAGAGTTTTCTCATTGTTGGGAGGTTTGTAACCATGAACTTAATTCTTGAATAGTTAAGGGACTCTTCTGGTTATTCTTGAATAGTTAAGGGACTATTCTGGTTATCTGTTTTTTCTTGATTGAGTTTTGGTATTTTATGGCTTTCAAGGTATTTGTCATCTAAGTTTGCTAATTTATTGGCTTAAAAATGTTTGCAATGGGGGCTTCCCTGGTGGCGCAGTGGTTGAGAGTCTGCCTGCCGATGCAGTCTGACTGCGGATTCGTGCCCCGGTCCAGGAAGATCCCACATGCCGCTCAGCGGCTGGGCCCGTGAGCCATGGCCGCTGAGCCTGCGCGTCCGGAGCCTGTGCTCCGCAACAGGAGAGGCCACAGCAGTGAGAGGCCCGCGTACCGCAAATAAATAAATAAATAAAATGTTTGCAATATTCTCTTTATATCTTTATAGTGTTTGTTGTATATGTAGTGATGACTTCTTTTATTCCTGATATTGGTATATTGTTTTTCTGTGTTCAAAGTCATTAATTCTCATCTTTATTATTTCTTTATTCTGCTTCTTTTGAGTTGATGTTGCTTTTCTTGATCTTCTTTAGGAGGGAGCTAAGATTATTGGCTTGAGACCTTTCTCTTTTTCTAACATAAGCACTTAATGCTATGTTTCTATCTAAGGACAGTTAGCCATGCTTTGCGAATTTTGATATGTTGTGTTTTCATTTCAAAATATTTTTAGTTCTTCTTGTGATTCCTTCTTAACTCAGGGATTATTCAGGAGAGTATTGTTCACAATTTCCACATATATGGATTTTTTAGACATCTTTGTTATTGATTCCTACTTATCTATGGCTGGAAAACATTTCATATGATATTAATCCTTTAAAATTTATTGAGATTTGTTTTATGGTCGATAAAGTGGTTTATCTTGGTGTATGTTTCATACACACTTGAAAAAGATGTGTATTCTACTTATATTGCATAAAATATTCTACCAGTATCCATTTGGTCAAGATGTTTGACAGTGTTATGTCTCCTATATTATTACTGATTTTATGTCTACTTGTTCTATCAGTTATTGAAAAAGGATCATTGAAGTCTTTAGCTATAATTGTGGATTTGCCTGTTTCTCTTTTTACATCTGCTTCTTGAATTTTGAAGCTTCATTGTTAGTTGTATACATAGCAATTTAGGATTTCTATGTCTTCTTGGTGAATCTACCCCTTTTTCATTATGAATGTTCGTTTATATTCGTAGCATTAATCTTTGTTTTGAAATCTACTTTGTCTGACATTAATATAAGTACTCCAGCTTTCTTTTGAATTTGTATATTTTTCCCATCTTGTTATTTTTAACCTATATCATTATATTTAAGTGTATTTTCTCTTAGACATGATATAGTTGATTCTTGCTTTTTTTTTTTGGATTTTAATGTATGAGGATTTTATTTACAACGTTATTAACAACAACAACAAAGAAATTAAACATAGGTTACTGCAACTGATCCTGTGAGATTTAAGAAGTTCCATTTTAAATTGCCATCAAATTGTCCAAAGATATACAATACTAAATCTGTGGTTTTCTTTATGAATTACAGTGCTCATATTTTAGGCAGTCCTTTTTTTTTTTTTTTTTTAATAAATTAATTTATTTATTTTTGGCTGCCTTGGGTCTTCGTTGCTGCGCGTGGACTTTCTCTAGTTGTGGTGAGCAGGGGCTACTCTTTGTTGCAGTGCGCAGGCTTCTCATTGCAGTGGCTTCTCTTGTTGCGGAGCACAGGCTCTAGGCTCACAGGCTTCAGTAATTATGGCTCGTGGGCTCTAGAGCGCAGGCTCAGTAGTTGTGGCACATGGCCTTAGTTGCTCCGAGGCAAGTGGGATCTTCCCGGACCAGGGCTCGAACCCATATCCCCTGCATTGGTAGGTGGATTCTTAACCACTGTGCCACCAGGGAAGCCCTAGGCAGTCTTTTAAACATATAAATACAAAAGAAATGAAATCACTCATTAAAAACTTTGTTAAATGAAGGGTATTTTAAATTTACATTTATGTTGTCCTTGTAATAATACATGCCCAGAGAAAATCAGGAGCTTGAAGGGCAATTACACTTCCTACCTGAGTGGACAGTTAGAACAATCGATCATTTCCAGTTTATCATGAACTACTCTGAACTTACTATGAGATGTAGCCAAAGTCAGAATATAGGAGTTAGGGAGAATATTCCTTTTTTGGAGGCAAGTAAGCCCACCAGAATCAGCATGGAAAATAAGCATCCTATTGAAGAATTCTAGGTGGAAAAATTAATATAGTCGATTTCAACCATGCTGAGCTGGCTTAATTTTTTCATTGACTTGTATGATGTCATTCTTCTAAATCAAGTGTGTTTAAGTTCTTTTAGATCATCCACATCTTCCCCCAAAAAGGTTTTCATCAATAGGAACAGCATCGATGGCTCCATTTTTCTGTCCCTTCCCTTCATTGTCTTCTTCCAGATCACTTCTTTTGCCATTTTTAGCCCTACCTCTGTGAGCTTTGCTTAATTTGTTTTATCTCTTTCTGAAGTATGTGTGCTGAAATCTTTCAAGACTGGCTACAGTAATACCTGTTTCATCTACATCGCTCATTGAATCATCAGCCTCATCTCCACCTGTTCCCTGGGTGTAACAGGTATCATCTGCTTCCTCCTCATTATCATCAGTTCAGGATGAAATTCAAACATCTCACAACTACTGAAAACTAGTGCCTACCCCGCTTTGAAGTCTGCTTTCCTTCTTTGCATTTCTTGATTAAGTTTATCAATCTCTTCTTGTGTTTTCCTTGCATATAAGAAAAGGTTCTGGAGTTATTTTGGCAGCATTTGGACCTAGGGCAGAACACTTTTTCAATTAGATCTTTTAATGAAATTCTCTGTTCTTTCTCTACTTTCTTTTTATAAAAGATAAAAATATACAATACAATATAAATACAATACAGGAGGAAGTGTATCATGATACATGCAAATATCTCCCCCTCCATGGCATATCCAAAGCCAGCCATATTTGTTGTTTTCAGTAGCTTCAAAGAAATGTCTGCACACTAACTGTTTTGGAGTTTTTCTTTTCTGCCTCACTGTGCTTGTTACTCACTTCTTCCAGTTTTTCTCTCATCCCTATTAACCGTAGTATACTTTTCAAGTTCTTCACTGCTTGCATCACGTTTTCTCACCACAGTCAAGTCATGAGAGAACTTATACTTATCTCCTTTAGTGCTCTGCCCATGCACGTACCACAGATTTAGGATCTGCACCTTTACTTAGTTTTTGAGCAGCAACTACAGGTTTGAATAGCTCATTTAGCTCTTGCAATTCTTACTTCTTGTCATCTTTCTTCAGTTTCTCTTTGGCTTCCCTTTATGCTACCTGATGTGGATTTTGTTGACCAAATTGACCTTGATGAGTGACAGCCTTGATAAACTTTTGTTGCTTTGCTCCTTTCTTGTTCTTTAGACCAAAAGTTTTGTCTCCAATAATCTTCTTTTTCTACTCTACTTTTTTGCTTCCCCCAGCCTGAGCAGGTTTCTTGGTTGGGGGGCAGGGGGCATTGTGGAGACAGTTGACACCAGCCAGACTTCAGCACAGTTGTATACCATCAGAGGATCTGGACCCATGGCAGGAGGAGGAAGATGAATATGCAACCACCTTAGTCGCTAAACCATACCTTGATTTTTTCTTATTCATTAGATAATATATGACTTTTAATGGAATGTGCAGCCCATTTTTGTTTAATTCAATTATCAACATAGTTGGGTTGAAATCTGCCATCTCGCAGTTTGTTTTTATTTGTTTCTTTATCTGCCTTCTTTTGGATTTATTGACTATTTTTATGATTCCATTTTATCTGAGCTATTGTGTCATTAGCTATACTCCTTTGTTTTCTTCTCTTGAGATTGTTTTAGAGTTTTCCGTGTATATGCTTAACTTATCACACTGTACCTTCAGTTAATATTATAAACATATCACTTTCAATAGCATAGTTCTGTTTCCCCTTCCATTCTTTATGCTATCATTTTCATGTATTTTACTTTCATATGTTATAAACATCACAATACATCATAATTCTCTTTAGGTTTAGACAATTATATTTTAATGTGCTGAAGAATGCTTTATATTTACTACTAGTAGCACTCACCATTCCTTTATGTAGATCCATGCTTCCATCTGGTATCATTTTTTGTTTTCTTTTGTTTTTTTCTTCTTCATTGTTTTTCTTTAGCCTTTACTCTAAAGCTCATTTAGCTCCATGTCTAAGACATGATCCCCCTAATTTGGAAATATTCATGGAAAAAAGAATGCATTTGAAGGAAATATAGGCTTGGAATTGATGGGAATGTGACATTTCAGAGGGGAGACCAATGTAAGAAGAAATAAAGTCGTTATGATTGAAGTGCATGAAATAATTCTGAAGCTGGAAAGAACCAACAATTTATGGTAGATGCAAAAAATGGAGAAGTGAGCCTGTTAATTTGGTATTGTTTCTTGAAAATTTAGCTCATGTTTGATTGATCCACCTACTTACCAGAATTATAAATCCTGAAGTAGGGGAATGACATAAGATGATTGGACCTTTTCAAGTTTGTTGGTATAGACTTTTAGGCAGAAGAGTTTGGAAAAGAGAATCTCATTTAGAGACTGCTGCAGTGATACAAGTGTTAAGCGGTAGAGTCCAATGAAACAGAATAAAGGCAATGAGGAAGGAAAAGGAAATTCCGTAAATTCTATAGATATTTTAAAGAAGTAAGAATTAGTAATCTAGTCTGACAATCCTGGGGAAATGGGGGAGGATTATTGCTGGTTTTGGTAATAATTTAATTTTAAATGGAATTATCTCAGAGCTAGAAATACAGCACTAACATTTGGAAATGAGAGCGAGAATCAATAAGGAAATTCAATTAAAGTTGTGGGAATGGATTTCCTCTATAAAAAGGAGAGGAATGAGAAAATAAATGGGAAAGGGGAGGAGATTTAGGGAGAGAGACACAGGGGGAGGGAAGGTATGAGAACACTGAGAGCTATGACTGAGTATTAAAAAATATCCGTGGTCAGGAATGGGAGTTGGTTTGAGGACACATTTTTGTAAGGTGTGTCAAGGTCCTTTGTGAAGTATTATTTAAAAAGTTGCAGTGGCACTTTTCTGACTGAATCACTGCTCTCTATTTTCTGGTTGAAAAACTCAGCATGAGAAGTTTGGTGATTGATGGCAGTCATTCCAATGTTAGTGATTGTTATCGTTTTCATAAGTAAAGCAAGGTTAGACAAGTATAACATGAACACTAACAGAGAAGAGAGAGAAGCTAAAAAGATGCTTCTAGGTAGCTTCATGTTGATATTCTCCTTATCCTACTCAAATGGTGGTTCAGTCTAAAACTTCAGGTCAAAGAAAGATGAGCCACAAATATCTACCAAATGTTCTGACAGTTTAACTTTAAAATTACTCTCTTCTGTTGATTGTGAGGCATTGCACTGAGGATATAAAAGAACACAGACAGCTGTCAAAACCAACGTTAGTTGTGATATGAAATGCAAATGGTTTAAGCTGTAAAAGCCCTCAAGTAGGTTAAAAACAAAATATAACTAGATGTTCTGTACAAGAATCTCACCTAAAACAATATTACACAGAAAAGTGGAAAAAGTAAGAGGATGAATAGAAGTTTAACAGTCAAATGTCACAAAAAGTAAGCAGAGACAATTATAATTTTGAGCTAAGTAGATTTCAACACATAAATATTAAACGGGAGAAGTCAATTTTGGCATAATGAACAATAGCATGACCTCCAACATAAAAAGTAAAATTTTTGCACCAAATAGCATTTATGTGCACAAAACACTATTAGAAATGCCAGAAGTCCTGATAGAAATGCAGTTTCTTTCTTAATGTGGCAGATGTTCAACTTTTTGACCTTTTGAAAGAGCCAGCTTGTGATTTTGGTGATTTTCTCTATCAGTTATCAATTTTCAAATTTATGGATTTATGCTCTCATCTTTATTTATTTTCTTCTCCTTATTTCAGATTTTATTTGCTCTTCTATTTCTGGTTTCCTAAACTGGAAGTGTAGATTATTGCTTTTAGATCTTTCTTTTCAAATGTATGATTCAATGCTATATGTTTTCCTATATATACTGTTTTTACTGCATCCCACAAATTTTGATAAGTTGTATTTTCTTTTTTTTTTTTCTTTTGCTGTATGCTGTGGCCTCTCCTGTTGCGGGGCACAGGCTCCAGACGCGCAGGCTCAGCGGCCATGGCTCACGGGCCTAGCTGCTCCACGGCATGTGGGATCTTCCTGGACTGGGGCACGAACCCGTGTCCCCTGCATTGGGAGGCGGACTCTCAACCACTGCGCCACCAGGGAAACCCATATTTTCATTTTTATTTGGTTTCAAATATATTTAAATTTTTCTTAAGGCATCTTATTTGACCTATATGCTATTTAGAACTATATTATTTAATCTCTAAGTATTTGGAATTTTTCCAGATATCTTTAACTTATTGATCGCCAATTTAATTCTGTTGTGGTTTGAGAGCATACCTTTGTATGATTTCTGTTCTTTTAAATTTTTTAAGGTGTGTTTTATGGCCTAGAATATGGTTTGTCTTGGTGAATGTTCTGTGAGCTTAAGAAGAATGTGTATTGCTACTGTTGTTGGAGAAGGTAGTCTATAAATATCAATTAGATCCAGTTGGCTGATGGTGCTTTTCAGTCCTTACTAATGTTCTGCCTGCTGGATCTGTCAATTACTGATAAAGGGATGTTAAAGTCTCCAGCTGTAATAATGAATTAATCTATTTCTCCTTGAGGTTCTATCAGTTTTTGTCCATTGTATTTTGAAACTCTCTTGTTACATGCGTACACACTAAGCATTGTTACGTCTTTTTGGAGAATTAACCCCTTTATCATTATGTAATGTCTCTCTTTTTTTTTTTTTTTGCGGCACGCGGGCCTCTCACTGCTGTGGCCTCTCCCGTTGCGGAGCACAGGCTCCGGACGCGCAGGCCCAACGGCCATGGCCCGCGGGCCCAGCCGCTCCGCGGCACGTGGGATCTTCGCGGACCGGGGCACGAACCCGTGTCCCCTGCATCGGCAGGCGGACCCCCAACCACTGCACCACCAGGGAAGCCCTGTAATGTCTCTTAATCTGTGATAATTTTCATTACTCTGAAGTCGGCTGTGTCTGAAATTAATATAGCTACTCCAGCTTTCTTTTGATAAGTGTTACCATGGTTTCCCTTACTTATTTTTTAACCTGCAATTAATGCAATCTTAGATCACATTAGTTTTTTTTTAATCAAAGTACAGTTGATTTACAATATCCTGTTAGCTTCAGGTGTACAGCCCAGCAATTTATTTATACATATGTGTATTTTTTTGTCTTCAGATACTCTTCCCTTATAGGTTATTACAAAGTATTGAGTGTAGTTCCCTGTGCTATACAGTAGATTCCTGTTGGTTATCTATTTTATATACAGTAGTGTTAATGCCAACCTCATAATTTATCTCTCCCCCCACCCCCTTTTCCCTTTGGTAACCATAAGTTTGTTTTCTATGTCTGTGAGTGTCTTTCTGTTTTGGAAATACCAGTTTTGGAGATAAGTTCATTTGTAACTTTTTTTTTTTTTTAGGTTCCACATATAAGCGATATCATATGATATTTATCTTTCACTGTCTGGCTTGCGTTACTTCACTTAGTATGATAATCTCTAGGTCCATCTATATTGCTGCAAATGGCATTATTTCATTCTTTTTTATGGCTGAGCAATATTCCATTGTATATGTATACACCACATCTTCTTTATCCATTCATCTGTTGATGGACGTTCAGGTTGCTTTCATGTCTTGTCTATTGTGAATAGTGATGCTATGAACCTCATGTATCTTTTTGAATTATGACTTTCTCTGGATATATGCCTGGGAGTGGGATTGCAGGATCATATGGTAGTTCTATTTTTAGTTTTTTAAGAAGCCTCCATACTGTTCTCCATAGTGGCTGTACCAATTTACATTCCTGCCAACAGTGAAGAAGGGTTCCTTTTTTTCCCCACCCTCTCCAGCATTTATTATTTGTAGACTTTTTGATGCTGGCCATTTTGAGCAGTGTGAGGTGGTACCTCATTGTAGTTTTGATTTGCATTTCTTTAATGATTAGTGATGTTGAGCATCGTTTCATGTGCCTTTTGGCCATCTGTATGTCTTCTTTGGACAGCTACATGTAAAAGAATTAAATTAGAACATTCTCTAACACCATACACAAAAATAAACTCAAACTGGATTAAAGGCCTAAATGTAAGACCAGATACTATAAAAATCCTAGAGGAAAACATAGGCAGCACACTGTTTGAGCAATATGCTTTTGGATTAATCTCCTAGAGTAATGGAAAAAATAATAATAAACAAATGGGACCTAATTAAACTTAAAAGGTTTTGCACAGCAAAGGATACCATACACAAAACAAAAAGGCAACCTGCAAAATGGGAGAAAATATTTGCAAATGATATGACTGGCAAGGGATTAGTCTCCAAAATGTACAAACGGCTCATGTAGTTCAATATCAAAAAACAAACAACCCCATCAAAAAATGGGCAGAAGATTTAAATAGGTATCCCCTCACTTTTAATCTCTTTGTGTCTTTATATTTAAAGTGGATTTCTTGTAGATAACATATGGTTGGGTCTTGTTTTTTTATTCTCTCTGACGGTCTTTGTCTTTTAGTTGTTTTTAGACATTGACATTTAAAGTGACATTGACATAGTTGAATTAATATCTGTTCATTGAATTAATAGTTGAATTTATTTTCTATTCATTATCCTGTTCTTTGTATCTTCTTTTCTTTTCCACTTTTTACTTTTTTCCTGACTTGCCTGGTTTTAAGGGAGCATTTTCTAAGACTGCATTTTTCCTTCTCTCTTAACTTATCCTTTACACTTCTTTTAAATTTTTTTAGTGCTTGACCTTAGAGTTTGCAGTCTATATTTATAACTAATTCTAGGCCTTTTTCAAATAATACTATACCACTTCATGGATAGTATAAGTTCCTTATAATATTGCTGTCATTACTGTCACTTGTCCATAACCTGGAATTATTGTATATATTGTTGCATTACTATTTTGAACAAACTTTTTTTTTTGGCTGCGTTATGCAGCTGCAGGCTCTTAGTTCCCTGACCAGGGATCGAACGCATGCTCCCTGCATTGGGAGCATGGAGTCTTAACCAATGGACCACCAGGGAAGTCCCATAATAAACTTTTTTTTTTTTCTATTGGAGTATGGTTGCTTTACAATATTGTGTTAGTTTATACTTTACAGCAAAGTGAATCAGCTATATGTGTAAATATATCCCCTCTTTTTTGTATTTCCTTCTCATTTAGGTCACCACAGAGCATTGAGTAGAGTTCCCTGTGCTATACAGTAGGTTCTCATTAGTTATCTATTTTATACATAGTATCAATAGTGTATATATGTCAATCCCAATCTCCCAATTTGTCCAACCCTCCCTTTCCCCCTTGGTATATATACATTTTTTCTGTACGTCTGTGTCTCTATTTCTGCTTTGTAAATAAGATCATCTATACCAATTTTTTCAGATTCCACATATATGCATTAATATACAATATTTGTTTTTCTCTTTCTGACTTACTTCACTCTGTATGACAGTCTCTAGGTCCATTCATGTCTCTACAAATGACCCAATTTCGTTCCTTTTTATGGCTGAGTAATATTCCATTGTATCTATGTACCACATCTTCTTTATCCATTCCTCTGTTAATGGACATTTAGGTTGCTTCCATGTCCTGGCTAGTACTGCAGAGAACCTTGGGATGCATGTGTCTTTTTGAATTGTGGTTTTCTCAGGGTATATGCCCAGTAGTGGGATCACTAGGTCATATGGTAATTCTATTTTTAGTTTTTTAAGAACCTCCATACTGTTCTTCATAATGGCTGTATCAATTTACATTCCCACCAACAATGCATGAGGGTTTCCTTATCTCCACACCCTCTGCAGCATTTATTGTTTGTAGATTTTTTGATAATGGCCATTCTGACTGATGTGAGGTGATACCTCATTTTAGTTTTGATTTGCGTTTCTCTAATAATTAATGTTGAGCATATTTTCATGTGTTTGTTGGCCATCCATATGTCTTCTTTGGAGAAATGTCTGTTTAGGTCTTCCATCCATTTTTTGATTGGGTTGTTTGTTTTTTTGGTATTGAGCTGCATGAGCTGTTTATATATTTTGGAGATTAATCCCTTGTTGGTTGCTTTGCCAGCTATATGTAAAAGAATGAAATTAGAGCACTCCCTAATACCATACACAAAAATAAACTCAAAATGAACAAACTTTTGTCTAATTATTTTAATTAAGAATATGGAAAAAAATATTTAATCTTCGTGTATTCCTTCTTCAATACACTTCCTTTCTTTATGTAAATCTAAGTTTCTGACCTATATCATTTGCCTTCTTTTTGATGAATTTCTTTTAACAGTTTTTGCAAGGTAGGTCTCCTGGTGACAAATTGCCTCAGTTTTTTGTCTGGGAAAGTCTTTATTTTTCCTTATTTTTGAAGAATAATTTTGCTCTATACAGAATTCTAGATTGATGCTTTTGTCTTTCAACACTATGTATTTCATTCCATTTTTTCATTGCTTGCAAGGTTACTGAAGAGAAACTCAATGTAATTCTTAACCTTCACCTTTATAGATAAAGTTTTTTGCTGTGTGTGTGTGCGTGCGCACACGCACTCACCCACTTCTGCCTTCTCTCAAGATTTTATCTTTGATTTTCTTCAGTTTAAATGGCTATACCTATGGCTAAGTGTAGATCTGGGGGTACTTGTCTTGAATGATATTCTCTGAACTTCCAGGACCTGTAGTATGGTGCCTAGCACTAATTTTGGAATACTGTTATTGCTTCAAATATTTCTTTTGTTCCATTCTGTCTCTCTTCTTCTCATATTCCCATTACACGTACATTACATCTTTTATAATTGTCTCACAATTCTTGGATATTCTGTTCTTTTTTATTCTTTTTTCTCTTTGCATTTCAATTTTGAAAGTTTCTATTAACATTTCTTCAAGCTCACTGATTCTGTCCTTGGCTGTGTTCTGATTGGTGAGGCTATCAAAAGTGTTCTTAATTTCTGTGATGGTGTTTTTGATTGCTAGCATTTCCTTTGATGCTTTCTTAGAGATTCCATTTATCTACTTATATTATCCATCTGTTCTTGCATATAGTCAACTTTTTCTACTAAAGCCTTTAATATATTGATCATAGCTGCTTCAAATTCCTAGTCTCATAATTTCAACATCTCTTTCTGCCATATTTGAGACTTGCTCTGTATCTTGAAAATATATTTTTAATCTTTTAATATGTCTTATAATTTTTTTGTGGAAAGTCAGACATTAGGTACTGAGTAAAAGAAACTGAGGAAACTGAGCTAAGTAGGTCTTTAGTGGAGGGTTTATGTGAATGTCACTAGTTTATCGGGTTTGAATGTACTTAATACTTTTGGTACCTTTCTTTCTTTTAGGAGGTAGTCTACATAGATGATCATGTCATCCATTTCCAACTTGTATGCCTTTTATTTCTTCTTTTTCTTACCTTATTGCATTGACTAGGATCTCCAGAACAATGTTGTATAGAGATGGTGAGAACAGACATTTAATTATTACTAATTTGGGGGAGATAGAATTTGCATTTCCCCTTCTGATTATGATATTAGCTGTAGGTTTTTTTATGCATGCCATCTCTCAGGTTGACAAAATTATCTGCTGTTTCTATTTCATGAACATTTTTATTATGAATAAATGCTGGATTTCATCGAATGCTTTTTTTCTGCATTCATTGAGATAACTATGTGATGTTTCTACCTTAGTTTATTAATACATTGACTCACATTGATTGATTTTCACTTGCATGCCTAGGATAAACCTCTAAACAATCATGGTATGTTATCTTTTTTATATATTGCTAGATTGTTTCAGTATTTTGTTAAGAATTTTGCATTTATAGTCATAGGAAATATTGGACTATATTTTTCTTTCCATGTACTATCTGGTTTTAGAATCAGGATAATGCTGGACACCAAAAATAAGTGGTGTTCCCTCTTCTATTTTATGGAAAAGTTTGCATAGAATTGCTCTTATTTCTTCTTTAAATGTTGACAGAATGTCCTGTGAAGCCATCTGAGCCTAGAGTAAAGAAATTCAATTTATTTAGTGGATATACGGTACCTCTTATTATCTGTTTCTTTTCAGTGAGATTTTGTAGTTTATCTGTGTTTCAAGGAATTTAAAAATTTTTGTCTAATTGTTGAATTCATTGGCATTAAGTTGATGCATTATTTTCTTTATTTTTTTCTATTCCTTTTACCTTGTTTTATAAGCTCTTCCTTTTAGCCAATTACGTTGAAAACTTATTAGATTTGAAACCTTTCTTTTACAATATGAGCTTGTAGTGCTGTATTTTTACTACCTCTAAGCACTGCCCTAGCTGCATCATGTAAGTTTTGTTATGTCATATTATGATTTAATTTTTATTTCAAAATGCTTTCTAATTTTCTTTGTGATCCCTTCTGTGACCCTATGGTTTACTGAAGTGTGTTGTTTGATTTACAATATTTGGAGATTTTTTAGTTATCTTTCTGTTTACATCTCTAGTCTAATTTTGTTGTTGTTAAGGAACATATTTCGTATAATTTTAAATAATTTAAATCTATTGAGATTTGTTTAATGAAGAAAATGTGGTTTATGTTGATGAGTGTTTCATGTACATTTGAAATAATGTGTATTCTTCTCTTGTTATATACAGTGTTCTATAAATGTCAATTAGATCAAGTGGGTTAATAGTTTTAAGTATTCTACATCCTTACTGATTGTTTGACAGCTTGCTTTTATCAATTACTAAGAGAGGATAAGTAAAATCCTGAACTATAATTGTGGTGTTGACTAATTTTCTTTCAGTTCTATCACTTTTTCTTTACTTTAAACTTAAAGTTCTGTTCTTAGGTGCACCCAGATTTAAGATTGTTATATCTTCATGAAGCGAATTTCATCACTTCATCTAGGTTAGCCAATTTTTGGCATAAAGATTAGAATGGATATACATGCAATAGACAAATAGACAATAGAAAAACAATAGAGAAAGTCAATAAAACCAAAAATAGTTCATTGTTTGAAAAGATCAACAAAATTGACAAACTTTTAAGTAGATTGACTAAGAAAAAGAAAAAGCAAATATTAAAATCACAAGTGAAAAGCATTACTACTGACTTTATACAAATAAAAAGAATTATGAGAATAATATGAACACCTGTACACTAATAAAGTGGGTAACCTATATGTATTGGAAAAATTCCTAAAAACGTACAAACTGCCAAAACTACTCAAGTAGAAATAGAAATTTTGAATAGACCCAAAACTAATAAGAACTAATAAGGACAAAGTAATCAAAAAATCAATAAAGAAAAGCCCTAGACCAGATAGCTTCACTAGAGAATTCTTCAAACATTTAAAGGAGAAATAATGCCAATCCTTCTCAAACTATTCCAAGAAACTGAAGAGGAGTGAGTACTTCCTGACTCATTCTGTGAAGACAGCATTACCCTGATTCCAAAATCATGCAAAGACACTGCAAGAAAACTGTACACCAATATTCCCAGTTAATACACATGGAAAAATTCTCAACAAAACACTAACAAACCAATCAGCAGCATATTAAAAGGATTATACATCATGATGAAGTGAGTTGTATTCCAGGAATGCAAAGATTCATAATACTAAAATCAATCAATGTAATACCCTACTTTAACAGAATAAAGAAAAAACCCATGTGATTTCAGCTGGTGCAGAAAAAGCATTTGACAAAATTCAGCACTCTTTCATGGTAAAAGAAACAAAACAAAACAAAAAAAAAAACCCATACTCAGAAAACTAGAAATAGAAGGAAACTTCCTCATCATAATAAAGGCCATGTATGAACCCACAGGTCACACACTCAATGATGAAAGTCTGAAAGCTTTTCCCCAAAGATAAGGAAGAAGACAAAGATTCCTACTTTCAGCACTTCATTTCAACATAGTACTAGAAGTTGTTGTCAGAATGTTTAGAAAGAACAGGAAATAAAATGCAATCAAATGGGAAAGGAAGTAGTAAAACTATCTCTGTTAACAGATGACATGATCTTATACGTAGAAAACACTAAGGAATACAGACACACACCAAAAAACCTCTTAAAGCTAATGAAAAATCCAGCAAAGTTGCAGATACAAAATCACACACAAAATACATTATATTTCTGCACATTAGCTATATCTGAAAAGTAAATTAAGAAAACAATTCCATAGAAAATAGCATCAAAAAGAATAAAATATTTAGGAATAAATATAATTAGGTAGATGTAAAATTTATATGCTGCAAACTACAAAACATTGCTTAAATAAATTAGACATAAATAACTGGAAAGACATCCCATGTTTGTGGGTTGGAAACTTAATATTGTTGAGATGATAATTACTGGTCAAAGTGGATGTTACTGATTCAGTGAAATCCTTATGAAATGGTCATATAAAATCATTTTAATATACTTCTGAATTCATTTTGCTGATACTTTATTGAGGATTTTTGCAGCAATGTTCATGGGGATATTGGTGTGTAGTTTAGGATGTGCATTTCTTTTAAAACAAGAAATCAAACCTCAGTAGAACAAAGGAACTACAATATAGCTCTGATCATATTCTGTGATCACATTGCAATAAAACTTGGAGCAATCAGCAAGGAAATACTTCTCTAAAACCCAAACGTTTAAAATAAACTTTAATATAATTCATGGATTACAAAATAGGCACGTTGGAAATCAGAAAATATTTAGAACCGAATTACAATGAAAATTTGTGAAATGCAGCCAAAGAGGTTCTTCTTTTTTCCCTTTTTTTTTTTTTTTTTTTTGGCTACATCAGGTCTTTGCTGCTGCACATGGGCTTTCTCTAGTTGCAGCGAGCGGGTCTACTCTTCACTGCAGTGCACAGGCTTCTCACTGCAGTGGATTCTCTTGTTCCGGAGCACGGGCTCTAGGCACACAGGCTTCAGCAGTTTTGGCATGCGGGCTTCAGTAGTTATGGCACGCGGGCTCAGTAGTTGTGGCTTGTGGACTCTAGAGTGCAGGCTCTCTAGTTGTGGCACCTGGGCTTAGTTCCTCCACGGCATGTGAGATCTTCCCAGACCAGGGCTCGAACCCATGTCCCCTGCATTGGGAGGCGGATTCTTAACCACTGTGCCACCAGGGAGGTCCAAAGAGGTTCTTAAATACTTGTATTGTGTTGAGAGCGGACAACAGAAAAGAAAGGTCAAAAATTAATTAGTAAGTCTTCCAAATCAAATTAGGAGGGAAAAGAGCAGCAACAGAATAAACCCAGTGGAAGTGAGTAGATACAAATAATAAATACAAAAGTAAAAATGAATGAAATAGAAAACAAACATTTGAAAGGATCAAGAAAACAAAACTGCAGTTATGTAGAAGATTACAAAAGTAGACTAATCTCAAAGTTAATCAAGAAAAGTGAGAGAGCACTAAAGTATGTGAAATGGGGCACAACTACAATACAGTAGTTAAAATATGATGCAACTACAATGAAAGAATTACTTGACAATTTTTATAAAGCTATAAATTATCAGCTGACTCAAGAAAAATGTGAAAACATCTATATCTAATCTTTGAATTAGTATACAATCTGTCATCTTTTCAACTTCAATGTTTCCACCCAAATATAGAAATAACAAGTCAAGTCCACATGCCTTTTTTAGATAATCTTCATACAACATTCAAAGAAAAGATAATTTCTATCATTAAAAATATTTTATACAAGTTGTTCCTGAAGAAAAGGAGAAAAACATGTTATATGCATCTGAAATTTATGTTACAACCTTGATATCAAACCCTGACAAGGCTCATACAGCAGAAAAATTATTGGCCATTTATGAACATAGACTTAAATTATCCTAAGTAAAGTGTTAACCGGTTATTTCCAACAATGCATAAAATATTTACATTCTCATATTCATGTTGAATTTTTTCTAGAAATATGATTAGATTAAAAATGTTTTAATCTCATTTAACTTATTTAGAAATTGTATAATCCACATGATCATCTCAATCTTTATACAAAATCTTTTCATGAAGATGAAGTTAGAAACTATTCATTATTTTAAAAAACACATTGAAAACACTTTTAGTAACCTTAGAAGTAAATAGATTAAAAAAATTTTTTTAACATCTTTATTGGAGTATAATTGCTTTACAATGTTATGTTAGTTTCTGCTGTATAACAAAGTGAATCAGCTATATGTATACATATATCCCCATTCTCTTGCGACTCCCTCCGACACTCCCTATACCACCATTCAAGGTACTCAGAAAGCACTGAGCTGATCTCCCTGTGCTATGCAGCTGCTTCCCACTAGCTATTTTACAATTGGTTATATATATATATATATATATATATATATATATCAATGCTACTCTCTCACTTTGCCCCAACTTACCCTTCCCCCTCTCCATGTCCTCAAGTCCATTCTCCATGGTTGCGTCTTTATTCCTGTCCTGCCCCTAGGTTCATCAGGACCATTTTGTTTTTTAGATTCCATATATATGTGTTAGCATATGGTATTTGTTTTTCTGTTTCTTACTTACTTCACTCTGTATGACAGACACTAGGTGCGTCCACCTCACTACAAATAACTCAGTTTCGTTTCTTTTTCTGGCCCAGTAATATTCAATTGTATATGTGTGCCACATCATCTTTATCCATTCATCTGTCGATGGACACTTAGGTTGCTTCCATATCCTGGCTATTGTGAATAGTGCTGCAGTGAACATTGTGGTACATGACTCTTTTTGAATTATGGTTTTCTCAGGGTATATGCCCAGTAGTGAATTGCTGGGTCATATGGTAGTTCTATTTTTAGTTTTTTAAGGAAGCTCCATACTGTTCTCCATAGTGGCTGTACCAATTCACATTCCCACCAACAGTGCAAGAGGGTTCCCTTTTCTCCACACCCTCTCCAGCATTTATTGTTTGTAGATTTTCTGATGATGGCCATTTTGACTGGTGTGAGGTGATACCTCATTGTAGTTTTGATTTCCATTTCTCTAATGATTAGCGATGTTGAGCATTCTTTCATGTGTTTGTTGGCAATCTATATATCTTCTGCAGAGAAATGTCTGTTTAGGTCTTCTGCCCATTTTTGCATTGGGTTGTTTGTTTTTTTGATATTGAGCTCCATGAGCTCTTGTATATTTTGGAGATTAATCCTTTGTCAGTTGTTTCGTTTGCAAATATTTTCTCCCATTCTCAGGGTTGGCTTTTCATCTTGTTTATGGTTTCCTTTGCTGTGCAAAACCTTTTAAGTTTCATTAGGTCCCATTTGTTTATTTTTGTTTTCATTTCTATTTCTCTGGGAGGTGGGTCAAAAAGAATCTTGCTGTGATTTATGTCATAGAGTGTTCTCACTATGCTTTCCTTTAAGAGTTTTTATAGTGTCTGGCCTTATATTTAGGTCTTTAATCCATTTTGAGTTTATTTTGTATATGGCATTAGGGAGTGTTCTAATTTTATTCTTGTACATGTAGCTGTCCAGTTTTTCCAGTACCATTTATTGAAGAGGCTGTCTTTTCTAAATTGTTTATTCTTGCCTTCTTTGTCAAAGATAAGGTGACCATATGTGTGTCGGTTTATCTCTGGCCTTTCTATCGTGTTCCATTGATCTATATTTCTATTGTTGTGCCAGTACCATACTGTCTTGATTATTATAGCTTTGTAGTATAGTCTGAAGTCAGGGAGCCTAATTCTCCCAGCTCCATTTTTCTTTCTCAAGATTGCTCTGGCAATTCGGGGTCTTTTGTGTTTCCATACAAATTGTGAAATTTTTTGTTCTAGTTCTGTTAAAAATGCCAGTGGTAGTTTGATAGGGATTGCCTTGAATCTCTAGATTGCTTTGGGTAGTAGAGTCATTTTCACAATGTTGATTCTTCCAATCCAAGAACATGGTATATCTCTCCATCTGTTTGTACCGTTATTAATTTCTTTGATCAGTGTCTTATAATTTTCTGCATACCAGTCTTTTGTGTCCTTAGGTAGGTTTATTCCTAGGTACTTTATTCTTTTTGTTGCAGTGGTAAATGGGAGTGTTTCCTTAATTTCTCTTTCAGATTTTTCATCATTAGTGTATAGGAATGCAAGAGATTTCTGTGCATTAATGCTATATCCTGTTACTTTACTAAATTCATTGATTAGCTCCAGTAGTTTTCTGGTAGCATCTTCAGGATTCTCTAAGTATAGTGTCATGTCATCTGCAAACAGGGACAGTTTTACTTCTTTTCTGATCTGGATTCCTTTTATTTCTTTTTCTTCTCTGATTGCTATGGCTAAAACTTCTAAAACTATGTTGAATAACAGTGGTGAGAGAAGGAAACCTTGTCTTCTTCCTGATCTTAGAGGAAGTAGTTTCAGTTTTTCACCATTGAGAACAATGTTGGCTGTGGGTTTGTCATATAGGGCCTGTATTATGTTGAGGTAGGGTCCCTCTCTGCCTACCATCTGGAGAGTTTTTATCGTAAATGGGTGCTGAATTTTATCGAAAGATTTTTCTGCATCTATTCAGATTATCATATGGTTTTTATCCTTCAGTTTGTTAATATGGTGTATCACATTGATTGATTTGCATAGAGTGAAGAATCTTTGTATTCCTAGGATAAACCCCACTTGATCATGGTGTATGATGTTTTTAATGTGCTGTTGGATTCTGTTTGCCAGTATTTTGTTGAGGATTTTTGCATCTGTGTTCATCGGTGATATGGGCCTTTAGTTTTCTTTTTTTGTGGCATCTTGTCTGGTTTTGGTATCAGGGTGATAGTGGCCTTGTAGAATGAGTTTGGGAGTGTTCCTCTCTGTGCTATATTTTGGAAGCATTTGAGAAGGAAAGGTGTTAGCTCTTCTCTAAATGTTTCATAGAATTTGCCTGTGAAGCCATCTGGTCCTGCACTTTTGTTTGTTGGAAGATTTTTAATCACAGTTTCTATTTCAGTGCTTGTGATTGGCCTGTTTATACTTTCTATTTCTCCTTGGTTCAGTCTCAGAAGGTTGTGCTTTTCTAAGAATTTGTCCATTTCTTCCAGGTTGTCCATTTTTTTGGCATAGAGTTGCTTGTAGTAACCTCTCATGATCCTTTGTATTTTTTCAGTGTCAGTTGTTACTTCTTTTTCATTTTTAATTCTGTTGATTTGAGTCTTCTTTTTTTTTTCTGTCATGAGTCTGGCTAATGGTTTATCAAATTTGTTTAACTTCTCAAAGAACCAGCTTTTAATTTTATTGATGTTTGCTATTGTTTCATTTATTTCTGATCTGATCTTTATGATTTCTTTCCTTCTGCTAACTCTGGGGTTTTTTGTTCTTCTTTCTCTAATTTCTTTAGGTGTAAGGTTAGGTTGTTTATTTGAGATGTTTCTTGTTTCTTGAGGTAGGATTGTATTGCTATATACTTACCTCTTAGAATTGCTTTTGCTTCATCCCAGAGGTTTTGGGTCATTGTGTTTTCATTGTCATTTGTTTCTAGGTATTTTTTGATTTCCTCTTTGATTTCTTCAGTGATCTCTTGGATATTTAGTAGTGTATTGTTTAGCCTCCATGTGTTTGTAAATTTTACAGTTTATTTTTCTGTAATTTATATCTAGTCTCATAGCATTGTGGTTGGGAAACATACTTGATATGCTTTCAATTTTCTTACATTTACCAAGGCTTGATTTGTGACCCAAGATATGATCTATCCTGGAGAATTACATGAGCACTTGAGAAGAAAGTGTATTCTGTTTTTTTTGAGTGGGATGTCCTATAGATATCAGTTAAGTTCATCTTGTTTAATGTGTCATTTAAACCTTGTGTTTTCTTATTTATTTTCATTTTGGATGATCTGTCCATTGGTGAAAGTGGGGTGTTTAAGTCCCCTACTATAATGTGTTACTGTTTATTTCCCCTTTTATGATTGTTAGCATTTGCCTTATGTATTGAGGTGCTCCTATGTTGGGTGCATAAATATTTACAATTGTTATATCTTCTTCTTGTATTGATCCCTTGATCATTATGTAGTGTCCTTCTTTGTCTCTTGTAATAGTCTTTATTTTAAAGTCTATGTTTTCTGATATGAGAATTGCTACACCAACTTTCTTTTGAATTCCATTTGCATGGAGTATCTTTTTCCATTCCCTCACTTTCAGTCTGTATGTGTCCCTCGGTCTGAAGTGGGACTCTTGTAGACAGCATATATATGGGTCTTGTTTCTGTATCCATTTAGCCAGTCTGTGTCTTTTGGTTGGAGCATTTAACCCATTTACATTTAAGGTATTTATTGATATATATGTTCCTATTACGATTTTCATAATTGTTTTGGGTTTGTTATTGTAGGTCTTTTCCTTCTCTTGTGTTTCCTGCCTAGAGAAGTTCCTTTAGCGTTTTTTGTAAAGCTGTTTGGTGGTGTTGAATTCTCTTAACTTTTGCTTGTTTGTAAAGGTTTTAATTTCTCCATTGAATCTGAATGAGATCCTTGATGGGTAGAATAATCTTGGTTTTAGGTTTTTCCCTTTCATCACTTTAAATATGTCCTGCCACTCCCTTCTGGCTTGCAGAGTTTCTGCTGAAAGATCAGCTCTTAACCTTATGGGGATTCTTTTGTAGGTTACTTGTTGCTTTTCTCTTACTGCTTTTAATATTTTCCCTTGTATTTAATTTCTGATAGTTTGATTAATATGTGTCTTGGCTTGTTTCTCCCTGTTGGTATCCTGTATGGGACTCTTGGCTTCCTGGACTTGTTTGACTAATACCTTTACCATTTTAGGGAAGTTTTCAACTACAATCTCTTCAAGTATTTTCTCAGACCCCTTTTTTTTTTTTCTCTTCTTCTCCTGGGACCCCTATAATTCGAATGTTGTTGTGTTTGATGTTGTCCCAGAGGTCTCTGAGACTGTCCTCAATTCTTTTCATTCTTTTTTCTTTATTCTCCTCTGCAGTAGTTATTTCCACTATTTTATGTTCCTGGTCACTTATCCATTCTTCTGCCTCAGTTTTTCTGCTCTTGAGTCCTGCCAGAGAACTTTTAATTTCATTTATTGTGTTGTTCATCATTTTTCCTTTGCTCTTTAGTTTTTCCAGGTCGTTGTTAAATGTTTCTTTTATTTTCTACATTGTATTTTTGAGATTTTTTATCATCTTTACTATCATTTCTCTGAATTCTTTTTCAGGTAGACTGCCTATTTCCTCTTCATTTGTTTGTTCTGGTGGGTTTTCATTTTGCTCCTTGATCTGCTGCACATTTCTCTGTCTTCTCATTTTGTTTAACTTACTGTGTTTGGGGTTTCCTTTTTGCAGGCTTCAGGTTCCTATTTCCCATTGTTTTTGCTGTTTGCTCCCTGTGGGTGAGGTTGGTTCAGTGCATTGTGTAGGCTTCCTGCTGGAGGGAACTGGTGCCTGCGTTTTGGTGGGTGGGGCTGGATCTTGTCTTTCTAGTGGGCAGGGCCACGTCCAGTGGTGTGTTTTGGGGTGTCTTTGAACTTAGTATGATTTTAAGCAGCCTCTCTGCTAATGATTGTGGTTGTGTTCCTGTCTTGCTAGTTGTTTGGCATGGGGCGTCCAACACTGGAGCTTTCTGGCCGTTGGGTGGAGCTGTGTCTTAGCATTGAGATTGAGATCTCTGGGAGATCTCTTGCCAATTGTTATTACATTTGACTGGGAGGTCTCTGTTTGTCCAGTGTCCTGAACTCAGCTCTCCCACCTCATAGGCTCAGGTCTGACACCAGGCCGGGACATCAAGACCCTGTCAGCCACACAACTCAGAAGAAAAGGGAGAAAATAAATAAATAAATAAATAAAATTATTAAAATAATAATAATAAAATTTTTAAAAAGCAGAGAACAACCAAACCAATAAACAAATCTACCAATGATACCAAGTGCTAAAAACTAAACTATATAAACATAAAAATCTGAAACAAATCAGTTGCAGACAGCAAACCCGGAGTCTACAGTTGCTTCCAAAGTCCACTGCCTCAATTTTGGGATGATTCTTTATCTTTTCAGGTATTCCACAGCTGCAGGGTACATCAGGTTGACTGTGGGAGTTTAATGTGCTGCTCCTGAGGCTGCACAGAGAAATTTAATTTCCCTTTCTCTTCTTTGTTCACCCAGCTCCTGGACTTAAGCTTTCATTTTGGCCCCATCTCTGCATGTAGGTTGCCTTCAGGCATCTGCTCCAACCCAGAGTGGATGGGGTTAAAGCAGCGGTCATTAGGGGGCTCTTGCTCATTTAGGCCTTTGGGGAAGTCTGAGGTCTTCTGCCAGCATTCAGTAGGTGTTCTGTAGGAGTTTTTCCACATTTAGATGTATTTTGGGGGAGGAGGGTGATCTCCACATCTTACTCCTCCACCATCTTGAAGGTTCCCTAGGTTTTTATTGTAAAATAATTGACTGTAGTTGTTTGGGTTTATATATGGGCGTTCTATTCCATTCCATTGATCTGTGTGTCTGTTTTTGTGCCAGTACTATGTTGTTTTGATTACTGTAGCTTTCTAGTATAGTCTGAAGTCTGGGAGTGTGATACCTCCATCTTTGTTAAAGAACAAGATTGCTTTGTCAATTCAGGGTCTTTTGTGTTTCCATATGAATTTTAGGATTATTTGTTCTAGTTCTGTGAAAAATGTCATGGGTGTTTTGGTAGAGATTGCATTAAATCTGTAGATCACTTTTGGTCTTATGACCATTTTAACAATATTAATTCTTCCAGTCTAAGAGCATGGAATATCTTTCCATTTATTTTTATCATCATTAATTTCCTTAATGTTTTATAGCTTTCAGAGTATAGGTCTTTCACCTTTTTGGTTAAGTTGATTTGTTGGTATTTTATTCTTTTTGATGCGATTTTAAATGAGTTTTTTTACTTTCTTTTTCTGATAGTTCATTATTAAAACTGTGGAAAAGTAACAGGTTTCTGTATATTAATCTTGTATCCTGCAACTTCGGTGAATTCATTTATTAGGTCTGGTAGTTTTTGTGTGGAGACCTTAAGAATTTCTATATAAAGTGTTATGACTAATGCAAAAGAAATAAAAGCAAAAATAAACACATGAGGACCTAATTAAAGTTAAAAGCTTTTGCACAAGCAAAGGAACCCGTCAACAAAAGAAAAAGACATCCTATGGAATGGGAAAAAAAATTTGCAAATGATATGACTAACAAAGGTTAATATCCAAAATATATAAACAGCTCATACAACTCAATATCAAAAAAACAAGCACACAATCAAAAAATGGGTAGAAGATCTGAATAGACATTTCTCCAAAGGAAACATACAGATGGCTAACAGGCACATGAAAAGATGTTCAACATCAGTAATCAGAGAAATGCAAATCAAAACCACAATGAGAGATCACCTCATGCCTGTCAGAATGGCTATCATCCAAAAGTATACAAAGAACAAGTGTTGATGAGGATGTGGAGAAAAGGGAAGCCTTGTACACTGTTAGTGGGAATGTAAATTGGTGCAGCCACTTTGGAAAATAGTAGAGTTTCCTCAGAAACCTAAAAATTGAACTACCATATGATCCAGCAATTCCACTTCTGGGTATATATACAGAAAAAAATGAAAACACTAATTTGTAAAAGATACATGCACCCCTATGTTCATATTAGCACTACTTACAATATCCAGGATGTGGAAGCAACCCATGTGTTCATCAACAAATGAATAAAGAAGGTGTGGTGTGTGTGTGTGTGTATGTGTAAATATATATATAAATATTACTCAGCCACAAAAAGAATGAAATTCTGCCATTAGGAGCAAAATAGATGGGCCAAGAGAATATTATACTTAATGAAATGTCAGACAAACAAAGACAAATACTGTATGATATCACTTATATGTGATATCTAAAAAATCTAAAAAATAATACAAATGAATGTATATGCAAAGTAGAAATAGAGTCACAGATGTAGAAAACAAACTAGTGGTTACCAGTGGGAAGATGGAAAAGGAGAAGGGCAAGTTAGGGGTATAGGATTAAGGGATAGAAACTACTATGTATAAAATAGATAAACAATGATGGAATGTTGTATAGCACCGGGAATTAGAGCCATTATCTTATAATAACTTTTAATGGAGTACAATCTGTAAAAATACTGAATCACTTTGCTGTACACCTAAAATTAATATAATATGGTAAATAAACTATATTTCAATAAATAAATAGGTTTTTATTAAAAAATATTCTACAAGCTTTATAGGTACTTGTTGGATATTACAAATATTTTCTTTAAATGTGAGAACAAGTTAAGGATGTCTATCAATATCACATTCTAGGCAGTTTTTAATCATAGATTATAGCCAACACAATAAGATAAGAAAAGGAAATAAGGGGTATATGATTTTTAAAGGAAAGAAAAGATCTTTAACGGGAGTATATAATAATTAAATTTTGTCCTTTTCTTACAGTGGAATATTATACTGAATAAAAAATTAATAACTTGGACTTGTGTCAATATTGACGAATCTCAAGTATTTAAATATAAAAAGGCATGTTACAAAGGATATTTAGGAAATGTGATACCATTATTACAAAAACTGAGAATGAACTAAGAGATGACTATATTTATGACTTTCTATATGTGGGAGAAAAGTATAAAAACTTGCATGTCAATGATACAAAGTAATTCTACAACAGTATTTGCTTGAATATGTGATTGTCATTGTTGTAGGTTAAAATGTTTGAATCTTAGGGAAAGGTATTTTACTGCATCTCTGTGTTTTATATTCCAAAAAACAAAAGTTTGAAAGTGTATGTGACAAAATGTTAACATCCCTTAGGTGTGGTTTTCTTTTTCTATTCTTTCCTTTATGCTTGAAATAGTTTTTTTTTTAATTTTAAAATTCAAATGGAAGGTGAAATAAATGGAAATACCAAGCATGGGCTACTCAAGAAATTTGAAAAATAAAGAGGAAGCAGTATCTAAATGGAACTTCACCTATAGAATGGATTATATTTGTTTTTGTTTTCCCTATGCAGTGAGCCCTCTGTATCCATGGGTTCTGCATCTGTGAATCAAACCAATTGTGCGTGTGTGTGTGTGTATATATATGTATGTGTGTGTATGTATATATATATATATATATATATATATACACATATATATATAATTCTTAATTCCAGAAAGTTCCAAAAAGCAAAACTTGAATTTGCTGCAGGTAGGCAGCTACTTCTGTAGCATTTACATTGTATTTACAACTAATTATATAGCATTTACATTATATTAGTTATTATAAGTAATCTAGAAATGACTTAAAGTTCGCTGGAGGATGTGCAGAGGTTATATGCAACTTCTATACCATTGTATATAAGGGACTTGAGCATCCACAGATTTTCGTATCCGAAGGGGGTCCTGGAACTAATCCCCTGTGGATAATGAGGGACGACTGTATACTTAGGGGAAAAATCCAATAAGGACTCTGAAAGTGGGGTTATCTAGAAAAATAAGATTTAAGATGAGAATATACAGATAGTAAGATGTACAATATATAGATAGTAAGCTGTAAGATTAATAAATATAGAAAAAGGTAAGATATAAGAACAAAGCAAGATCTATGAAGCACAGCTGAAGGGATTAGCCTTTACAAAAGAGGTGGGGCACCTTTGTAGAGACATTGATTGGAAAGAAATAGAAATGCCCACTGAAGCAAACATGTTTATAAATATTTGGTTAGGAAGTTGGGATAATTCCTACCTAAAGGCCGTACTTTCCCTGCCTTCTTAGAGTGAGAAGAATGTGTATGGTTTTAAAAAAAAAAAAGAATGTGTATGGTCAGTTTCAAAAGCTTGGGGAGAGCAACTGTCTTATATAGGGAGAGGAGAGGGAACCAGAGAGAAACCTAACAGGAACATGTAAAGAGGTTCTGGATAGTGCTTGAGGGTCTACCTGAGATTGAATACTTTAGAGCCCAATTTTATGCTAACTGTTAAAGCTTTATTCTTTGTAAAGATATACATATATATATATATATATATATATATATATATATATATATATATATATATATATATATATATATAAAACAGTGAAGACCAAGAGGTATTCAGGCATGATTGATTTGAAATCTTTGGCTCATTTTGAGATTGAATTTATACTTACTACATATGTATTTATTTTCCAAATATTTCCTTCAGAGGAGAAGAGAAAACTTAATTTTAGAGAGTAATTTAGGTATTTAATAATTTATTTTGGTCACTTGGTTGATAACTCATTTCAATGAAATGGCAGCTGTGTAAATGAGTAATGTTTACTATTTAAGTGCAAGGAACAGAGTGATACCTAAATGAAATAATGTGTCTTCTGAAAGAGCCAAAGTGAATCTTCCAACCCTTACTATATTAAGTGTTCCAGTTCATTTATTAAACTTCTGTGTTCCTATTTGAAGATTAATCTTCATCTGTCCCAGATTCTAAGTTAGAACTTTTAGTATTTATTTTTCTACATGTTTACCATTTCAAATGCTCTTCATTTTTTTTAATTAAATTTTTTTTCGAGATATACTTCACCCTTTAAAGTATACACTACAGTGGGTTTTAGTATATTCACAGCTGTGCGGCCATCACCACTGACTGATTCTAGAACACTTTCATCTCTTCATTCCTTCTTGACGATCCAGGTTTCTTTCTGGTATCATTCCCCTTTAGCCTAAACAGTTTCCGTTATCATTTCTTGTAGTGCAGGTTGGCTGTCAAGAAATTTGTTTTCTTTTATCTGATGATGTCTTTATTTTGTCTTCATTTTTGAGGAATATTTTCACTGAATATAAAATTGTAAGTGCATAGTTTAGAGAGTGCTTATTCAATTATTTGTTACCTTGTAAATTATGTGTTATATTTCACTGGCTGCTTTCAATACATGTCTGTTTGTGTGATGGCCTTAGAATAAGTCAGTTTGACTAGGCTGGGCTACATTTTCTAGGATTCCCATGCTTTATGAGATTCTTGTGGGAGATTCCCGGGACAGAAGTGAAGCAGCAGCCATTTTGTGGCTCCTCGTGTTGTTGCATCTATTAGCTCATCTCCTTGCCCTGAGGCACTTGTCAGACCTGCATTTACCCATCTTCCCATGAATCCTATTTTAGATTTTCCCACTACGGTGCTGGGGTGTATGTTTAGCTCCATGGCAAATGTCCCCATTAAGGTCAGAGACAGTAAGAAATAACATGGGTTTCAGACTATCTTATGAGCTTCAGCTCATGGTTCTGGACTCCACTTTGTTCTTTTCCCCACTTTACATGCGTCTTCTCTTCCAGCCTTCCTGCCCTATGGACACCAGACTCCAGCATTGAACATGAAGACAGCAGCCTTACAGAGAGAGACTGCATAACCAGCTCCCACAACTGAGGAAGTTTAGATCCCTATAATCCCTTCTCACACACACACACATACATACACACACACACACACACACACACATACACACACACACACACACAGTGGCTCTGCTTCTTTGCTTGACTTTGATAGATAGACTTTGGTTTTCAGCCTTTTGACTGTAATTTGAATAGGTGAGGTTTTCTTTATATTTACTCTATTTGGAGTTTTCTGAACTTTTTGAATTTCTAATCTTTCACTAACTTTGGAGAATTTGGGGCCATTATTTCTTAAAATATATTTTCTGTCTTATTGTCTGTTTCTTCTCTTTTTTTAATTCCCATTACACATATATTAGGCCATTTGATATTGTCTCACAGGTCTTTGAAGTTCTGTTCACTTTTTCTAATTTTTTATCCTATGCTCTTCATAACGGATAATTTCTATTGATAAATAGACTGAGTCATATGTAATATTTAATCTGTTGTAAGCCCATATAGTGAGTTTCTCATTTTTCCATTTTAGATTTTCTATTTGGTTCTTTTTAAAATAGTCTCCATTTCTCTGCTTAGATTTCCTATCTCTTTATTCATTATGAACACATTTTACTTCACATCATTCTGTATGGTTATAAAAGCTGCTTTAAAATCCTTGTGTGCTAATTCCAACATTCACGTCACTCAATACCAGTCTCCATTGATTGTCATTTTCTGTGGGCCATCTTTTCCTGTTTCTTTTTACATTGAGTCATTTTAGAAATTATCCTAGACATTGTGACCAATATGTAGTAGGGCCTCTGAACGTTGATTCTTTGTTTGGTTGTTTGTTTTAGTAGGCAACTTATCATGGCTGATCTCAAATTGCAAACCGTCTTCTTTCCAGTAGGTGGCAGTTAAAATGTCAAGCCAGTTTATTTAGACTTCACTAGGGGGCTTAGAGTCTGTTCTGTGGTTTCAGGAGTCAACCAGAGTTTTGGGTAGACTTTATGTTCAGAACATGGGGTTCCCTCTTTTTAGCTTTCTGTTTTCTGGGATTTTTCACCCCTCACTTTTTTTTCTTCCACTTTTATTGAGCTATAATTGACATACGGCACTGTATAAGTTTAAGGTGTACAGCATAATGATTTGACTTACATACATCATGAAATGTTAACCACAATAAATTTAGTAAACATCCATCATCTCATATACATACAAAATTAAAGAAAAATAAAACATTTTTATTCCTTGTGATGAGAACTCTTAGATTTACTCTCTTAACTTTCATATGTAACATACAGGAGTGTTTGGGGTTTTTTAAAATTTTTTTATTGATGTATAGTTCATGTACAATATTATATAAGTTACAGTTATACAATATACTGATTCACAGTTTTTAAAGGTTATACTCCATTTATAGTTATCATAAATTATTGGCTGTATTCCCCATGTTGTATACTATATCCTTGTAGCCTATTTTATGCTTAATAAATAGTATGTACCTCTTAATTCCCTACCCCTATATTGCCTCTCCCCATTTTCCTCTCCCCACTGATAATCACTAGTTTGTTTTCTATATCGGTGAGTCTGCTTCTTTTTTGTTATATTCACTAATTTGTTATATTTTGTAGATTCCACATATAAGTAATATCATACAGTATTTATCTTTCTCTGTCTGACTTATTTCCCTTAGCATAATACCCTCCAAATCCATCCATGTTGCTGCACATGGCAAAGTTTCATTCTTTTTCTTTACAGCTGAGCAATATTCCTATATATATAACCACATCTTTTTCCATTCATCAGTTGGTGGACACTTAGGTTGCTTCCGTATCTTGCAATTGTAAATGATACTGCTGTGAACATTAGGGTGCATGTATCTTTTACGAATTAGTGGTTTGGGGTTTTTTTTAATCTATACCCAGGAGTGGAATTTCTGTGTTATATGGTAGGTCTAGTATTAGTTTTTTGAGAAACCCCCATACTGTTTCCCATAATGGCTATACCAATATACATTCCTACCAACAGTGTATAAGACTTCCCTTTTCTCTACATCCTCACCAACATTTTGTGTTTTTTTTTGATGATAGCCATTCTGACAGGTGTGATGTGATATCTCATTGTGGTTTTGATTTGCATTTCCCTGATGATTAGCATCTTTTCATGTGCCTCTTGGCCATCTGCATTTCCTTTTTGGAAAAATGTCTATTCAGTTCTTCTGCCCATTTTTTAATTGAGTTGTTTATTTTTTTGATTTTCAATCTTTGAACTGTTTGTATATATTGGATATTAACCCCTTTTCGGCCATATCATTTGCAAATATTTTCTCGCATTCAGTAGGTTGTCGTTTCACTTTGTCAATGGGTTCTTTGCTGTGCAAAAGCTTTTAAGTTTAATTAGGTCCATTTATTTTTGCCTTTATTTTCTTTGCTTTAGGAAACAGGTCCAAAGAAATATTGCTGCCATTTATGTCAAAGAGTGTTCTGCCTATGTTTTCCTCTAGAAGTTTTATAGTATCCGGTCTTACATTTAATTCTTTAATCCATTTTGAGTTTATTTTTGTATATGTTGTTAGAGAATATTCTAATTTCATCATTCTACATGTAGCTGTCCAGTTTTCCCAGCACCACTATTGAAGAGACTGTCTTTTCTCCATTGTATATTCTTGCCTCCTTTGTCATAGGTTTGGTGACCTTAAGTGCATGGGTTTATTTTTGGGCTCTCTATTCTCTTCCATTGATCTATGTGTCTGTTTTTGAGCCAGTACCACACTGTTTTGATTCCTGTAGCTTTGTATACAGTCTGAAGTCAGGGAGTGTGATTGCCCCAGCTCTATTCTTCATTCTCAAGAATGTCTTGGCTATTCGGGTCTTTTGTGTTTCCATACAAATTTTAAAATTATTTGTTCTAGTTCTGTGAAAAATGCCATTGGTATTTTATTAGGGATTGCATTGAATCTGTGTATTGCCTTGGGTAGTATGGTCATTTTAACAATATTAATTCTTCCAGTTCAAGAACACTGAATATCTTCCATATTTTTGTGTCATCTTCACTTTCTTTCATCATTGTCATAGTTTTCCAAGTACAGTTCTTTTACCTCCTTAGGTAGATTTATTCTTCGGTATTTTATTCTTTTTGACTCGATGGTAAATGGGATTGTTTCCTTAATTTCTTTTTCTGATAGTTCGTAGTTAACAGGTAGAAATGAAACAGATTTCTGTATGTTAATGACTCGATGGTAAATGGGATTGTTTTCTTAATTTCTTTTTCTGATAGTTCGTAGTTAACGTGTAGAAATGAAACAGATTTCTGTATGTTAATGACTCAATGGTAAATAGGATTGTTTCCTTAATTTCTTTTTCTGATAGTTCGTAGTTAACGTGTAGAAATGAAACAGATTTCTGTATGTTAATTTTATATCCTGAAACTTTACCGAATTCACTGATGAGCAATAGTAGTTTTCTGGTAACATCTTTAGGATTTTCTGTGTATACAATCATGTCACCTGCAAACAACGACTGACTTCTTCCTTTCCAGTTTGGATTCTTTTTATTTCTTATGCTTGTCTGATTGCTGTGGCTAGAACTTCCAAAACTATGTTAAATAAAAATGGCAAGAGTGAGGACTTCCCTGGTGGTGCAGTGGTTGAGAGTCCGCCTGCCGATGCAGGGGACACAGGTTCATGCCCCGGTCCGGGAAGATCCCACATGCCATGGAGCGGCTGGGCCCGTGAGCCATGGCTGCTGAGCCTGTGCGTCCATAGCCTGTGTTCCGCAATGGGAGAGGCCACAACAGTGAGAGACCCGCGTACCACAAAAAAAAAAAAAAAGAGGAAATGCTTCCAGCTTTTCACTGTTGGGTATGATGTTAGCTGTGGGTTTGTCATATATGGCCTTTATTATGTTGAGGTATGTTCCCTCTGTGCCCACTGTCTGGAGAGCTTTTATCATAAATGGGTGTTGAATTTGTCAAAAGCTTTTCTGCATCTAGTGAGATGATCATATTGTTTTTATTCTTCAGTTTGTTAATGTGGTGTATCACGTTGATTGGTTTGCAGATTTTGAAAATTCCTTGCATCCCCAGGATAAATTCCACATGATCATGGTGTATGATCCTTTTAATGTATTGTTGGATTCACTTTGTTAATATTTTCTTGAGGATTTCTTCTCTCTAGGTTACTTTTTATGTCCATTAATCCTTGCCTTATATATTGATGTGCTCCTATGTTGGGTGAATGTATATATATATATATATATACATATATATATATGTATATACAATTATTATATCTTCTTGGATTGATTCCTTGATCATTATGTAGTGTCCTTCTTTGTCTCTGGCAGCAGTCTTTATTTTAAAGTCTATTTTGTCTGATATAAGTATTTGTACTCTAGCTTTCTTTTCATTTCCATGTTCACGGAATACCTTTTCCATTCCCTTCACTTTCATTCGGTTTGTGTCATTATATCTGAGGTGAGTCTCTTATAGGCCACATATATACGGGTCTTGTTTTTGTATCTATTCAGCCACTCTGTCTTTTGATTGGAGCATTTAGTACATTTACATTTGAGGTAATTATCAATAGGTATGTTCCTATGGCCATTTTTTTAACTGTTTTAGGGTTTTTTTCGTAGGCCATTTTTTTTCCTTCTTTTGTTCTTTTGTAATTTGATGACTATCTTTAGTGTTATGTTTGGATTCCTTTTTCTTTTTTGTATGTATATCTATTATAGATATTTTGTGGTTACCAGGAGGTTACTATTATACATATATATGTGTGTGTGTGTGTCTGTGTCTGTGTATGAATGATTGTTTTAAGTTGCTGATCTCTGAATTTCTGTTGTTTTGAATTTTATTTTATTTATTTTTTACAACAGGTTCTTATTATAATGTTATCTATTTTATACATATTAGTGTATATGTATCAATACGAATCTCTCAATTCATACCACCACCACCCCCATGCACCCGTTTCCCGCCATGGAGTCCATATGTTTGTTCTCTACATCTGTGTCTCTTTCTTCCTTGCAAACTGGTGCATCTGTACCATTTTTCTAGATTCTACATATATGCATTAATATACGATATTTGTATTTCTCTTTCTGACTTACTTCACTCTGTATGAGTCTCTAGGTCCATCCACGTCTCTACAAATGACCCGATTTTGTTCCTTTTTATGGCTGAGTAATATTCCATTATATATATGTACCACATCTTCTTTATCCATTCTTCTCTCGATGGGCATTTCGGTTGCTTCCATGGCCTGGCTATTGTAAATAGTTCTGCAGTGAACATTGGGGTGCATGTGTCTTTTTGAGTTATGGTTTTCTCTGGGTATATGCCCAGTAGTGGGATTGCTGGGTCATATGGTAATTCTATTTTTAGTTTTTTATGGAACCTCTGTACTGTTCTCCATAGTGGCTGTAGCAATTTACATTCCCACCAATAGTGCAAGAGGGTTCCCTTTTCTCCACACCCTCTCCAGCATTTGTTATTTGTAGATTTTCTGATGATGGCCATTCTAACCAGTGTGAGGTAATACATCCTTGTAATTTTGGTTTGCATTGCTCTAATAATTAGTGATGTTGAGCAGCTTTTCATGTGCCTCTTGTCCATCTGTATGTCTTCTTTGGATAAATGCCTGTTTAGGTCTTCTGCCCATTTTTGGATCTGTTTGTTTGTTTTTTTTAATATTGAGCTGCATGAGCTGTTCATATAGTTTGGAGATTAATCCTTTATCCGTTGATTCATTTGCAAATATTTTCTCCCATTTTGAGTATTGTGTTTTCGACTTGTTTATAGTTTCCTTTACTGTGCAAACACTTTTAAGTTTCATTAGGTCCTATTTGTTTATTTTTGTTTTTATTTTCATTACTCTAGGAGGTGGATCAAAAAAGATCTTGCTGTGATTTATGTCATAGAGTGTTCTTCCTATGTTTTTCTCTAGAGTTTTATAGTGTCCGGTCTTACATTTAGATCTTTCATCCATTTTGAGTTTATTTTTGTATATGGTGTCAGGGAGTGTTCTAATTTCATTCATCTACATGTACCTGTCCAGTTTTCCCAGCACCACCTTTATTGAAAAGGCTGTCTTTTCTCCATTGTATATTCTTGCCTCCTTTGTCATAGGTTAGGTGACCATAGGTGAATGGGCTTATCTCTGGGCTTTCTATCCTGCTCCATTGACCTATATTTCTGTTTTTGTGCCAGTACCATATTGTCTTGATTACTGTAGCTTTGTAGTATAGTCTGAAGTCAGGGAGTCTGATTCCTTCAGCTCCATTTTTTTCCCTCAAGATTGTTTTGGCTATTCGGAGTCTTTGGTGTCTCCATACAAATTTTAAGATTTTTGTTCTAGTTCTATAGAAAATGCCATTGTTAATTTTATAAGGATTGCATTGAATCTGTAGATTGCTTTGGGTAGTATAGTCATTTTCACAATATTGATTCTTCCAATCCAAGAACATGGTATATCTCTCCATCTCTTTGTGACATCTTTGATTTCTTTCATCAGTGTCTTATAGTTTTCTGCATACAGGTCTTTTACCTCCTTAGGTAGGTTTATTCCTAGGTATCTTATTATTTTTGTTACAATGGTGAATGGGATTGTTTCCTTAATTTCTGATCTTTTCTTGTTGGTTTATAGGAATGCAAGAGATTTCTTTGCATTAATTTTGTATCCTGCAACCTTACCAAATTCATTGATTAGCTCTAGCAGTTTTCTGGTGGCATCTTTAGTATTCTCTATGTATAGTATCATGTCATCTTCAAACAGTGACAGTTTTACTTCTTCTTTTCCAGTTTGGATTCCTTTTATTTCTTTTTCATCTCTGATTGCTGTGGCTAGGACTTCCAAAACTATGTTGAATCATAGTGGCGAGAGTGGACCTCCTTGTCTTGTTCCTGATCTTAGAGAAAATGCTTTCAGTTTTTCACCATTGAGAATGATGTTTGCTGTGGGTTTGTCATATATGGCCTTTATTATGTTTAGGTAGTTTCCCTCTATGCCCACTCTCTGGAGAGCTTTTATCATAAATGGGTGTTGAATTTTGTCAGAAGATTTTTTTGCATCTTTTGAGATGATCATATGGTTTTTATTCTTCAGTTTGTTAATATGGTGTATCACATTGATTGGCGTATATTGAAGAATCCTTGCATCCCTGGGATAAATCCCACTTGATCATGGTGTATGATCCTTTTAATGTGTTGTTGGATTCTGTTTGCTAGTATTTTGTTGAGGATTTTTGCATCTATGTTCATCAGTGATATTGGTCTGTAATTTTCTTTTTTTGTGACATCTTTGTCTGGCTTTGGTATCAGGGTGATGGTGGCCTTGTAGAATGAGTTTGGGAGTGCTCCTTCCTCTGCAATTTTTTGGAAGCATTTGAGAAGGATGGGTTTTAGCACTTCTCTAAATATTTGGTAGAATTCACCTGTGAAGCCATCTCGTGCTGGATTATTGTTTGTTGGAAGATTTTTAATCACACGTTCAATTTCATTACTTACGATTGGTCTGTTCATATTTTCTATTTCTTCCTGGCTCAGGCTTGGCAGGTTATACCTTTCTAAGAATTTGTCCATTTCTTCCATATTGTCTATTTTATTGGCATAGAGTTGCCTGTCGTAGTCTCTTATGATGCTTTGTATTTCTGTGGTGTCCATTGTAACTTCTCCTTTTTCATTTCTAATTTTATTGATTTGAGTCCGCTCCCTCTTTTTCTTGATGAGTCTGGCTAAAGGTTTATGAATTTTGTTCATCTTCTCAAAGAACCAGCTTTTAGTTTTATTGATCTTTGCTGTTGTTTTCTTTGTTTCTATTTCATGTATTTCTGCTCTAATCTTTATGATTTCTTTACTTCTACTAACTTTGGGTTTTGTTTGTTCTTCTTTCTCTAGTTCTCTTAGATTCTCTAACAATCTAAGGTTAGATTGTTTATTTGAGACTTTTCTTGTTTCTTGAGGTAAGATTGTATTGCTATAAACTTCCCTGTTAGAACTCCTTTTGCTGCATCCCATAGGTTTTGGATCATCATGTTTTCATTGTCATGTGTCTGTAGGTGTTTTTTAACTTCCTTTTTGATTTCTTCAGTGATCTCTTGATTATTTAGTAACGTGTTGTTTAGCCTCCATTTGTTTGTGTTCTTTTTCGTTTTTTTCCATGTAATTTATTTCTAATCTCATACTGTTGTGGTCAGAAAAGATGCTCGATATGATTTCAAATTTCTTAAATTTACCGAGGCTTGATTGGTGACCCAAGATGTGATCTATCCTGGAGAATGTTCTGTGTGCACTTGAGCAGAAAGTGTAATCTGCTGTTTTCAGATGGAATGTGCTATAAATATCAATTAAATCTATCAGGTCTATTGTGTCATTTAAAGCTTTTGTTTCCTTATTAATTTTCTGTCTGGATGATCTATCCATTGGTGTAAGTGAGGTGTTAAAGTCCCCTACTATTATTGTGTTACTGTCAATTTCCTCTTTTATAGCTGTTAGTATTTGCCTTATGTACTGAGGTGCTCCTATGTTGGGTGCATATATATTTATAATTGTTATATCTTCTTCTTGGATTGATCCCTTTATCATTATGCAGTGTCCTTCCTTATCTCTTGTAACAGTTTTTATTTTAAAGTCTATTTTACCTGATATGAGTATTGCTACTCCAGCTTTCTTTTGATTTCCAATTGCGTGGAATATGTTTTTCCATCCCCTCACTTTCAGTCTGTATGTGTCCCTACATGTGAAGTGCATCTCTTGTAGACAGCATATATACGAGTCTTGTTTTTGTATCCATTCAACCAATCTGTGTGTTTTGGTTGGAGCATTTAATCCACTCACATTTAAGGTAATTATTGATATCTATGTTCCTATACCATTTTCTTAATTGTTTTGGGTTTGTTTTTGTAGGTCCTTTTCTCCTCTTGTGTTTCCCACTTATTTAGCATTTGTTGTAGAGCTGTTTTGGTGCTGCTGAATTCTCTTATCTTTTGCTTATCTGTAAACCTTTTGATTTCTCTGTCAAATCTGAATGAGATCCTTGCCAAGTAGAATAATCTTGGTTTTAGGTTCTTCCCTTTCATCATTTTAAATATATCATGCCACTCCCTTGTGCCTTGTAGAGTTTCTGCTGAGAAATCAGCTGTTAACCTTATGGGAGTTCCCTTGTATGCTATTTGTCATTTTTCCTTGTTGCTTTTAATAATTTTTCTTTGTCTTTAAGTTTTGTCAATTTGATTACTATGTGTCTCGGTGTGTTTCTCCTTGGGTTTATCCTGCCTGGGACTCTCTGCACTTCTTGGACTTGGATGGCTATTTCCTTTCCCATGTTAGGGAAGTTTTCAACTATAATCTCTTCAAATATTTTCTCAGGTCCTTTCTCTCTCTCTTCTCCTTCTGGGACCCCTATAATGCAAATGTCATGCATTTAATGTTGTCCCAGAGGTGTCTTAAGCTCTCTTCCTTTTTTTCATTCTTTTTCTTTATTCTGATCCATGGCAGTGATTTCCACCATTCTGTGTTCCAGGTCACTTATATGTTCTCCTGCCTCAGTTATTGTGCTATTGATTTCTTCTAGTGTATTTTTCATTTCAGTTATTGTATTGTTCATCTATGTTTGTTTGTTCTTTAATTCTTCTAGGTCTTTGTGAAACATTTCTTGCGTTTTCTCGATATTTGCCTCCATTCTTTTTCCAAGGTCCTGGATCATATTTACTATCATTATTCTGAATTCTTTTTCTGGAAGGTTGCCTATCTCCACTTCATTTAGCTGTTTTTCTGGGGTTTTATTTTATTGCTTCATCTGGTACATAGTCCTCTGCCTTTTCATTTTGTCTGTCTTTCTGTGAATGTGGTATTCGTTCCAGAGGCTGCAGGATTGTAGTTCTTGCTTCTGCCATCTGCCCTCTGGTGGATGAGGTTATCTAAGAGGCTTGTGCAAGTTTCCTGATGGGAGGGACTGGTGATGGGTAGAGCTGGGTGTTGCTCCGGTGGGCAGAGCTCAGTAAAACTTTAATCTGCTTGTCTGCTGATGAGTGGGGCTGAGCTCCCTCCCTGTTGTCTGTTTGGCCTGAGGCGACCCAGCACTGGAGCCTATAGGCTCTTTTTTGTGGCTACTGGCAGACTCTGGGAGGGCTTATGCCACAGAGTACTTCCCAGAACTTCTGCTGCCTTGTCCCTTGGTGAGCCACAGCTGTCCCCCACCTCTGCAGGAGACCCTCCAACACTAGCAGGTAGGTCTGGTTCAGTCTCCTATGGGGTCACTGCTCTTCCCCTGGATCCTGATGCACACACTACTATGTGTGTGCCCTCCAAGAGTGGAGTCTCTGCTTCCTCCAGTCCTGTTGAAGTCCTACAATCAAATCCTACTAGCCTTCAAATTCTGATCCTCTGGTAATTCCTCCTCCTGTTGCTGGACCCCAGGTTGGGAAGCCTGATGTGGGAATCAGAACCTTCACTCTAGTGGGTGGACTTCTGTGGTATAATTGTTCTCCAGTTTGCAAGAGGTTATGGGATTTGATTTTATTGTGATTGCGCCCTCCTACCATCTCATTGCAGCTTTTCCTTTGTCTTTGTATGTGGGGTATCTTTTCTGGTGAATTCCTGTGTCTTGCTGTTGATGACTGTTCAGCAGTTAGTTGTGATTTTGGTGCTCACAAGAGGGAGTGAGCGCACATCCTTCTACTCCACCCTCTTGAACCAATCTCCTGATCTCTGAATTTCAAATGTACTTTAACAACCCTGCATTTGTACTCTCCCCCCCCCCTTGATTACTGTCTTTGATATCATTTTTTACATCTAATTGTTTTGTATATTCCTTAACTGCTTATTGTGGATATAGACGGTTTTACTACTTTTGTCTTTTAACCTTCCCACTAGCTTGGTACATGGACTATATCCTATCTTTACTCAATGTTTGCATTTACCATTGAGCTTTTTCATTTCATAATTTTCTTGTTTCTAGTTGTGGCCTTTTCTTTTACGCCTAGAGAAGTTCCTTTAACATTTGTTGTAAAGATGGTTTGGTGGAGTTGAACTCTTTTAGCTTTTAGTTGTGTCTAAAGCTTTTGGTCTCTTCATCAAATCTGAAAAGAGCCTTGCTGGGTAGAGTATTCTTGGTTGTAGGTTTTTCCATTTCATCACTTTAAATATATCGTGCCACTCCATTCTGGACTGCAGAGCTTCTGCTGAAAAATCAGCTGATAGACTTCTGGGAGTTTGATTATATGTTATTTGTTGCTTTTCCCTTGCTGCTTTTAAAACAGTTAAGTCCCCTACATACAAACCTTCAACTTGCGAACTTTCAAAGATGCAAACTTGTGTTCCATCAGTGTCAGGCGTGAATGAAATTACAGCCTGCCCTCCATCTCCTATTGCTGACAGTCCTTCAGCTCTACCATCTCCCGCCTCCTCTACCTCCTGCAGTCAGTAACTCTTCTTGCCTGTTCACTTGATGCCAGCCCCTGTATGCCAGCTGTTGTACTGTACTACTATACTTTTCAAGGTACTGCACTGTAAGATTAAAATTTTGTTTGTTTGTTTTTTTATGTATTATTTGTGTGAAAAGTATTGTAAAGCTATTTCAGTACAGTACCATATAGCCAATTGTGTTAGTTGGGTACATAGGCTAACTTTGTTGGACTTACGAACAAATTGGACTTACAAACGTGCTCTTGGAATGGAACTCATTCGTATGTAGGGGACGTACTGTGTTCTCTGTCTTTAATTTTCGTCATTTTAATTGCAATCCGTTTTGGTGTGCTCCTCTTTGGGTTAATCCCGTATTGGACTCTGTGCTTTCCAGTCTTGGGTGACTGTTTCCTCCCAGGATAGAGACATTTTCAGCTATTATATCTTCATATATGTTTTCAGCCCCTTTCTCTCTGTTTTCTCCTTCTGGGACCCCTATGATGAGAATATTATTGTGCTTGATGTTATTCCAGAGTCTCTTAAACTGTCCTCATATCTTTTCATTCTTTTTTTCTTTTTTCTGTTCAGCATCAATGATTTCCACCACTATGTCTAACAGCTCACAGATCCATTCTCCTCTGTTTCATTGTTGATTCCTTCTAGTTTAATTTTCATTTCAGTTATTGTAGTCTTCATCTCTGTTCTCTATATTTTCTAACTCCTTTTTAAAAACTTCTACCTTCTTGCTCTGTACATTCATTCTTCTCTTGAGTTCTTTAATCACTTCTACGATCATTACCCTGAATTCTTTCTTGGGTAAATTGCCTATTGTCACTTCACTTAGTTCTTCTGGGGTTTTATATTGTTCCTTCATCTGGAACATGTTTTTCTGCTGCCTCATCTTGCCTATTTTGCTGTTTTTATTTTTATGTATCTGGTAGGTTAGTTACATTTCCCAACCTTGGAGAAGTTGCCTTCTGTAGGAGGCAACTTATGCGTCCCAGCGTTGCACTCCCCTCTTGTCACCCAAAGTGTATGCTCTGTGTGTTCCCCCTGTGAAGGCTGTGTGGGTCCTTCTGTTGTGGCCATTATGTGGGTGACCTGGTAGGCTTAGTTGGCCCCAAGTCCAGCTGGTTGCCAGCCCCTGCCTTGTGTGGAGGCTGACAGCTGCTTATTAGTGGGGCCTAGTCATTAGACAGCTGACTGCAGAACCCCAGGGGGCCCCAGGGCTAGTTCTGGTTCACTGGTGGGTGGAGTCAAGGTCCAGAAGACTCCCCGTGGCCTTTTTCCTCCCGGTGGGTGAAGCCAGGTCCTGGGCTTAGTGCCAGACTACAGGCAGGCAGATCTGGGTCCTGGATTCTGGCTGCAGGGTCCTGGGATCCCAGAGCTGGTGTCAAATCACTGATGGGGACAGGGGGAGCTGGTTCCTGACACAGTTGGGTGTGGAGCCTAGGGTGTCCCTAAGCTTGTGTTGGCCTGCTAGTGGCCAGGGCCAGGGCCCAGCTGCTCTAAGGGCAGGATCTGGCATGCTGCTGGCAGGCTGCATCCTCAGGCTGCAGGATTGTGGTTTTCTTGCATCTGATGTGTGCCCTCTGGTGGGTGAGGTTGGTCTAGAGGCTTGTGCAGGTTTCCCAGAGGGCAAGGCCAGTGCCTACTCACTAGTGGGTGGACTACGGTCTTGGCCCTCTGATAGGCAGTGTCTAGAGGCATGTCTAAAAGTGGCTGTGGGCTCAGGAAGTCTTTAGGCAGCTTGCCTGCTGATGGGTGGTGCTGTTTCCCTGCCCAGTTAGTTGTTTGTCCTGAAGTGTCACCTGAGGCTATTGGGTGGGGCCAGGTTGCTGCGCTAATGAGCCAGAGGGAGAATCCCACTATGGTGGCTGCCCGTGTCATTGTCCATGCAGTAGAAAGCTCCCAAGTATGGCTGCTGCCTGTGTTTATGTCCCCAAGGTGAGCCATAGCCACTACCAGGTCTCTGGGAGACTCTCCAAGACTAGCAGGTAGATCTGGCCCAGTTTCCAAGCAAATTACTGCTTTTGCCCTGGGTGAGATTTTGTATGTGCCCTTTAAGAGTGAAGTCTCTATTTCTCCCAGTCCTTTGGGACTTCTGAAATTAAGCCCCACTGTTCTTCAAAGCCAAATGCTCTGGTGACTCATCTTTCCACTGCAGCACCCCAAGGGTGGAGAGCCCAACGTGGGACTCAGAACTCTCATTCCTGCAGTTCTCCAGTTTGTGGGTTGCCCACTTGGGGAAATGGGGCTTGTTTTAGTT
This sequence comes from Monodon monoceros, assembly GCF_005190385.1. NCBI lineage: Eukaryota > Metazoa > Chordata > Mammalia > Artiodactyla > Monodontidae > Monodon > Monodon monoceros. The sequence continues at coordinate 27,383,360 of NW_021703774.1, forward strand.
GCAAGTATGCCCCTCCTACTCGTCTCCTTATGGTTCTTTCTTTATGCCTTTAGTTGTAGATCTTTTCAGGTAGGTTCTGGTTGTTTTCATCAATGGTTGTTCTGCAAATAGTTGTGAATTTGTGAATTTGGTGTGCTCATGAGAGGAGGTGAGCTCAGGGTCTTTCTACTCTGCTATCTTGGCCAATCTCCTCCTCCCTCACTTTAAAGCTACTGTGCTTATCCCAAACTCTGTCCCCTGGTTCTTCATGGCAGTAAGATTGTAGGTTTCTAATCCAGGTTTTAACCCTGAATGGTATAGACTAGGGTCCATTTTCAGGCTAAAAGCCACAAAAATGGGAAGTTCATTGAGCACCATTCCTTCTTCGTAGTGTCTACGTCCCCTGTATATACCTGTTGCTTCCCAGAACCTTCATATTTTTTCCAGAGTTTCCAGCTTTTCATATTTTTTCAAGAGTTTATAATTATCCATAGGAGGTTTGATCCAATAGGAACTGCTTGGCCATTAACACAAGCAAAACTTAGTATTTGTTCTGAATTGTGCATTATTACATACCAAATATAAGTCTTTTCTTCTGGTGACACAGTAATGCTTTCTCTTCATGCAAGAAGTATCCCACAGGGCTTCCCTGGTGGCGCAGTGGTTGAGAGTCCGCCTGCCAATGCAGGGGACGCGGGTTCATGCCCCGGTCTGGGAAGATCCCACATGCCGCAGAGCGGCTGGGCCCGTGAGCCACGGCCGCTGAGCCTGCGCGTCCAGAGCCTGTGCCCCGCAACGGGAGAGGCCGCAACAGTGAGAAGCCCGCGTACCAAAAATAAAAAAAGAAGTATGCCATTTGCATTTCTGTGTGATGAGCACTGCATGTCAGAGGTGGTAGGAGTATTTCAAAGGATACCTAACCTAGGTTTTAAGAATAAAGAAACAGTTATGGAGCCTGCACTTCAGGGTTGGATTAGAATTAACAGGAATTTTATTCACGTTATGATGCTTTTGGATAACTTTAGTATGAAAATTTCAGGCCTTGGTTTTCTCATTTGAAAATGAGGGGCTTGGATTAGGTCTATAATAATTCTTTCCAATGCAAATATTTTATAGTTCAATTAAAATGCATTAATAAGAGATACTCCAAACCTACTTCTTTGTTCTTCTTAAGCAATCCATGCAGACCTCGTTTTATTGCACTTCCCTTTATTGTGCTTCACAGATAATGCACGTTTTTGCAAATTGAAGGCTTGAGCCAATCCTGCCCCCAACAAGTCTATCAGCGCCATTTTTCCAACAACGTTTGCTCACTTCATGTATCTATCACATTTTGGTAATTCTGGAACTATTTCAAACTTTTTCATTATTATTATATTTGTTATGGTGATCTGTGGTCAGTCATCTTTGATATTACTATTGTAATATTTTGGGGGCACCATGAACCACACTTGTACAAGATGGGCAATAGATGTTGTGTGTGTTCTGACTGCTCCACTCACTGGGCATTCCCCCATTTCTCTCCCTCTCCTAAGGCCTCCCTATTCCCTGAGACACAACATTATTGAAATTAGGCTGATTAATAACCCTACAGTTGCCTCCAAGTATTCAAGGAAAAGGAAGAATCCCATGTCTCTCAGTTTAAATCAAAAGCTAGAAATGATAAAGCTTAGTGACGAAGGCATGTTGAAAGCAGAGATAAGCCCAAAGCTAGGCCTCTTGCTCTAGTTAGCCAAATTGTGAATGCAAAAGAAAAGTTCTTTGAAGGAAATTAAAAGTGCTATGACAGTGAACACACAAATGATAAGAATGCAAAACAGTCTTATTGCTGATGTAGAGAAAGTTTGAATGGTCCAGATAGAAGATCAAAGCAGCTACAACACTGCCTTAGTCGAAAGCCTAATCTAGACTCATGCCCTAACACTCTTAAATTGTTTAAAGGCTGAGAGGTACGGAAGCTGCAGAAGAAAATCTTGAAACTAGGAGATGTTGGTTCATGAGGTTTAAGGAAAGAAGCTGTCTCCATAACATAAAAGTTCAAAGTGAAAGAGCAAGTGCTGATGTAGAAGCTGCAGCAAATTATCCAGCTAAGATAATTAATGAAGGTGGCTACACTAAACAACAGATTTTCAATGAAGTTGAAACAGCCGCCTTTTGGAAGAAGATGCCCTCTAGGAGTTTCATAGCTAGGGAGGAGAAGTTAATGCCTGGCTTCAAAACTTCAAAGGACAGACTGACTCTTTTGTTAGGGGCTATTGCAGCTGGTGACTTTAAGTTGAAGCCAGTGTACATTTATCATTCCAAAACTCCTAAGGTGCTTAAGAATTATACTAAATCTACTCTGCCTGTGGTTTATAAATGGAACAACAAGGCCTGGATGACAGCACATCTGTTTACAACATGGTTTACTGAATATTCTAAGCCCACTGTTGATGCCTACTGCTCAGACGAAAGATTCCTTTCAGAATATTACTACTGCTCATTACAATGGACCTGGTCATCTAATGGAAATGTATGATGAGGTTAATGTTGTTTTCATGCCTGCTAAGACACATCCATTCTGAAACCCATGGATTAAGGAGTCATTTCAATTTTCAAGTCTTATTATTTAAGAAATTCATTTTGTAAGGCTCTAGCTGCTGTAGATAGTGACTCTTCTGATGGATCTGGGCAAAATAAATTGAAAGCCTTCTGGAAAAGATTCACCATTCTAGATGCCATTAAGAACATATCATGATTCATGGGAAGAAGTCAAAAGTTCAACATTAATAGGAGGTTGGAAGAAACTGATTCCAACCTTCATGGGTGACTTTGAGGGGTTCAAGACTTCAGTGGAAGAAGTAACTGCAGATGTGGTGGAAACAGCAAGAGAACTAGAATTAGAAGTGGAGCCTGAAGATATGGCTGAATTGCTGTAACCTCATGATAAAACTTGAACACATGAGGAGTTGCTTCTTATGGATGAGGAAAGAAAGTGGTTTCTTCAGATGGAATCTACTCCTGGTGAAGATGCTGTGAAGATTGTTGAAATGAAAACACAGTGTTTAGAATATTGCATAAATTTAATTGATAAAGCAGCAGCAGGATTTGAGAGGATTGAGTTCAATCTTGAAAGAAGTCTACTGTGGGTAAAATGCTACCAAACAGCATTGCATGCTACAGAGAAATCATTTGTGAAAGGAAGAGTCAATCGATGTAGCAAACTTCATTGTTATTTTATTTTAAGAAGTGTCCACAGCCACCCCAGCCTTCAGCAAACAGCACCCTGATCAGTCAGCAGCCGTCAACATGGACGCAAGACTCCCCACCAGCAAAAAGATTAGGACTCACTGAAGGTTCAGATGATGGTTAGCATTTTTTAGCAAGTTATTTAGATATAATGTTATTGCACACATTATAGACTACAGTATAGTGTAAACATAACTAAATGCCCTGGGAAACCAAAAAGTTCTTGTGACTCACCTTTTTGAGATATTAGCTTTATTGCAGTGGTCTGTTCCAGAGCCAGTGATATCTCTGAGGTATGCCTGTGGAGTAATTCAGATCATTTCAAGTCCTGTTTAACTGAAAATTTCCCAGATTAGCTGGTAGTGCTGCTTGTTATTTCTTCTAATTTTACGATTCTGCTGTTCAGCTGCTAGGGTACATATACAAGGGGAGGCTTGGATGTACAACTTAGGAAAGATAGGTGTGTGTTTAGAACCTCTTATGACCGCTTTTGTAGAAACTGCTCTCTGACTCTCTTCCTTCCCTCAAATTAAACTTTCACCTTTTCCTCCTTAGCTTTTAAAGCCCCTACCTTTCTTTCTTTACTTCTCACCAAAATCTTATCCCCCCAACCTAGGAGCTCTCTTATCACTGGACCTTTTCTAGGGAGTTGATCTGGTGTGATAATGAGAAGGTGGCTGTCATTGCAGGAACTTGGGCAAAGGAGCTAGGTTCTTGGTCATCCTCATAGAAATATAATATGAATTTCTCTATGAAAATATTATGATTATTGGTTGGTAGCTTTATTATTAGCATTTCTTTTTTTCCTCTGTATTTTAGGTTTAATAGACTTTAATATTACTGCCTGGGAGCCTGCCCACACTGTGTAGGATTTTTTTGTTTGATTTTGTTTTCTGTCTATTGAAATAGGTCTCAGGTCTTCTCCAACCTCCTTGCAGGCTTTTGTAACAAAACTGATTTATAAATTGGAAATTGCCTATATATAATTTCTCCCCAGTTTACATACTCATTTAACTTTTGCCCATGTTTTTGAACATTCCTAATCGGAAATAGTGATGAGTGGCTGCCACACTGCTGATGCTGGACAGTACCTCTGAAATCTCCTGGACGAGCGATAAAGAGTACGTTGTTTCAGCAGGTTCTTAGTGAAAACTGAGGTTTATAATGCATGCAATTTGCCCATAATCACTATCATAGAAGCAAAGTCATTTTTACTACTGTCCCCTGACTTTCAGTAAGGCCCTCTTCATTTCACTAATGAGAACTGTTTTACCTTTATTAGCAGCTCTTCTCCAAGTATAAATGAAATCTTCAAGTATGCCTTGTATCTATGGATGTTTGTGAATAGTATCACCTATGGACAGACCTACAGTCATTGAAATGAATTCTTGTGAACTTTTTAAATGAGAAAATGTATCAAGGAAGAAAAAACATGAGTTCAGATTTCTGAGAATTACTTTTAAAGCAGTTCAAATCAAATACTGTTTGTTTAAAAGCCCTTCTAAGTTCCAAATGTATTAATTAAATGTTTAATGTGTGTTATAGCTAAAATAGTCATTTCATTGGGATCAATTTATGATAAAATAGTTGTATGTTAGTGTATATCTTGGATCCCTTGGTGCATTTTTTATAGGATCAAGGTCAACATTATGGACATGAATTACTATTGTGTGATTTTGCAAAAATGAAATATAGTTTTTTGAGCTTCTGATCATCTGTCAAGAAAAGTTAATTGACATGGGAAAGGTTAGCAGAAAATATAATTAAATCTTGTGTGTCATAGATCTGTTAGTTTTGTTTGAAATAAATCCTCTTTCCATATTCCTATTTTTCCAATACATGCGTATATTGGAATACACACACGCACACACACACACACACACACGCACAAACCATAAAACCAGTTTTTCAGAAGAACTAGAGATTAAATAAACCAGAATCCCTACCTAATCTTAGTTACTCTCTTGAGTTATTTTGAAGAGGTGGAATTATAGCATCAGATTAATGTCTGTGACAAATCTAAGCATTCAGTAGTTGGCAGTTTTTACTGTGTCTGTGTTGCCAGTACTTTTGATCCATGTATGTCATCACAGAATGGTATATGAAATAACCACAGTATTTATTTAATTAAAGGGGCAATTAACATTACATAATCACTGTGTCACCTTTCTCTGAAAGTTTCAAGCCCTGCTATTTATTTTAGAGCACCTAAACTGAAAACAGAAGAATATACAGACTTTGTGGTAGCAATTGATTTTGTTGCTAAGGAAGGTCAGGGAGACTGACCTTCAAACACCCATGCTGTCCTTCCAGCCATACCAGAAGTGGTGAATATGACTTACTCTAGCAAGTTTAGGTAATTTTTTTCTCTCTCTGTTCTTTCCCTTACACTGTAAAGAAACATAAAAATATTTACTTTTAGAAATTCTAGATAGCAAATAGCAGACTGATTTTGTAACAGTTAAAATTTGGTAGAGGGTCAGTGTGGGAAGTGTGGTAGAGGATCACTGCAGAAAGGAGTTACGGAGCTGCAACTCTGCTGCCACTGTAGGTACTTGAGGTTGTAAACCCTATTATATCTATACGTTTTCAGTAAACTGAAAGCACTGTCTTGAACCCAGCACCTTGATCTTCCTGTTTTGATCATTGGGAACTACGTTTTCTGAAAACAAATTAGCTTTTAGAGAAAGAGCTGTGCCAAGTTTAATGTGTCTTTGGGAAAATATGTTAAGTTTGCAGTTAATGACACTATGGCCATTCATTGAGTTAACATATAACGGTAGCTGAGATTTACAGTTGAGTGTTCCTGACTTTGTCCATACCTTACCATTACTAAATGAAAGCTTACATTGTGGCCATTGATGCAGGAGTGTTTTGAGAGATGTGTGCAGAGAGAAAAGAAGACGATATTAAGACGATATTGGTTTAAAGACAAAATAGAAAATTAATGTGTTAGCCCGCTAGGGCTGCCATAACAAAATACCACAGACTGGGTGACTTAAACAACAGAAATTTTTATGTTCTCACAGTTCTGGAGGCTGGAATCTAAGATCAAGGTGTTGGCAGGGTTGGTTTCTTCTGAAGCCTCTTTCCTTGGCTTGCAGATGGCCACCTTCTTGCTTTGTCCTCTGTGTGTGTATGCTCCTGGTGTCCTTTTGAGGGTCCAAATTTTCTCCATTTATGAGGACACAGTCAGGTAGGATTAAGGCTAACGCCCCATTTTAATGTAATCATCTCTTTAAAGGCCCTATCTTCAAATAGTCACTGGGAGAGGTTAGGACTTCAACATATGGATTTGGAGGGAAATACAGTTCAGCTCATAATAATTAAATATTTGAAATTTGTTCACTTATTGTTTAAATGTATATTCTAGTAATCTGTGATAAAATCCAAGCTCTGAGCATTCTTGATGATTTCTGTGAGTATACCTCTGTTGAATACTGTACCATGTTCTTGCAGATCTCTCTCACATCTTTCCCCATATACGAAATTTTAGGGTTTTTACTTCCCTGTACATTTCACTGTATTGCCTTCTTCTTCTGTGTGTGAGGGGGGCTTGGGCAGGAAATAATGTCCTCCAGCATAAATATCTTTAACTAATGTCTGGAGAAGCAATCAAAAGCAAAAACAGTTTTCATGCAGTCTTCACATTCTAAGTACTATAGTAGAAAGAGCTTGGGATCAGGAAACCTAGGTTTTTGCTGCTTCAGTTGCTATTTGTATCATCTTTAGCAAGTTATTTTACTAACTTTAGTTTTAATTTCCTCATCTCTAAAATGGTAGACTGAATGTTCTCTGACATCCGATTGAAGGATATATTCACTTATTCAGGAAGTATGGAATACTACTATGTGGCAAGCACTATTTAAGGAATTAGGGATATAGCCTAAGTGTAAAACAATGTCCCAGATGAGACAAGTATAAAACAAATAGCAAGATGGTACATTTAATCCCAACCATATCAGTAATCACATTAAATGTAGATAAACTCTAAACACAATTAAAAGGCAGAGATTGTCAGACTGGATAAAAAGCAAAAAACACCTCTATGTGGATTAGAGAAACCCACTTTAAATGTAAAATACAGATAGGTAAAATGGGAAATGATATTCCATGCTCATACCAATCAAGAGAAGACGAGAGTGCTTATATTAATATCTATGAAGTAGATTTCAAAGCAGGTAATATTACTGGAGATCAGGAGAATTATTTCATTATAACAAAGGAATCAGTTCATCAAGAGGACATAACAATCTTAATCATTTGTGTACCTAATAACAAAACTTAAATACATAAAGCAAAGCTAATAGAACTGCAAGGAAAAATATATAAATCCAAAATTATAGATGGATATTTCAATACCTATCTTCAAATAATTAACAGAAGTAGAGAGAAAATCATTAAGATTACAAAACACTTTAGCAATACTATCAACCAAACTTAATCTAACTGACATTTATAGAAAACCACCCAATAACAGAAGACTTATTCTTTTCAAGGCCATACAGAACACTTACCATGATATACCATATTTGGGCAAAACAACTCTCTATAAATTTAAAAGGGTCCAAATAATTTAAAGCATGTTCTCTTTGAATGAAAGGGAATTAAATTAGAAATCAAAACAAAAGGATATGTGGAAAATTTCCAAGTATTTGGAAACTAAACACAATTTAAAATAATCCATGGGTCAGAGAAACCAGCAGGGAAACGAGAAAGTATCTTGAACCGAGTAAAAATGAAAGCAAAATGTTATCTGTGGGATACAACTAATACAATAGTTCAAGGGAAATTTATAGTACCAACTGATTATATTTGAAAAGAAGAAAGGTCTAAGATCAGTTCTATCTTAAGAAACTAAAATAAGAGGAACAAATTAAACCCAGTGTAAGTAGGAGAAAGGAAATAATAAAGATTGGGACAGCAGTCAATGAAATAGAAAAATAATAGAGAAAATCAATGAAAGGAAAAGCTAGTATTTTTTAGAAGACTGATAAATTTCTAACAAAATTTAACAAAAAGGTGAGAAGAAAATTATTAATATTATGAATGAGAGGTGACTTTACTACAGATTTTATGGGTTTTAAGTGGTTTATAAGGAAATATTATGAAAGCCTTTGTCAATGAATTCAACAATTTTGCTGAAATGGACAAATTCCTTGAAAGACACAAACTGCCAAAGCAAAAGAGATGATCATGAGTAGCTTTGTGTGTGTTAAAGAAATTATATTTGTAGTTAAAACCCTTCTCACAAAGAAGACTCCAGACCCATGTGGCTTCACCAATGAATTCCACTGAACATTTAAGTAAGAAATAGTATCAGTGCTATACAAGTTCTTTTGCAAAATTGAATATTAGGGAATATTTCCTAATTCATTCTATGGGGCTAGCTTAATCTGCTACCCAAAGCAGGCAAAGATAGTACAAGAAAAATAAAACTATAAACAAATTTCCTTAATAGACATATATGTAGAGAAAACACTTAACATGATTTTAGCAAATTAAGTCCAAAAAAAGATTTTTTAAAAAAACAGCACATCTTTACCAGGTGGGGTTTATTCCAGGAATACAAGGTTGGTTTAATTTTCAATTGATCACTATAATTTATCATATTAATAGACTGAATAAATACACGTTTATCTCAATGGATGCAGGAAAAGAAGCATTCAAAACAAATCTTACATCCATTTCTGATTTAAGCCAAAAAGCAAGCAAACAAAAATACTCCCAGTAGACCTGGAATAGGAAACTTTTTTAACCTGATAAAGAACATCTATGGAAAACCTATATTAAATATCTTAATGAAGAAAGACTGAATGGTTTCACAAGGCAAAAATGTTCACTCTGTTCACCATTGTACTGGAGGTTCTAATAAGGTAAGGCAAGAAAAAGAATTTAAAATGCATATAGATTGGAAAGAAAGAAGTAAATCTGTCTTTATTCATGAACAACATGATTTATATATGTAAAAAATCAGATGGAATCTATAAAAAGGCTACTAAAGTTTAACCCATGGGTGTACTTGATACAAGATGAATATATAGAGTTCAGGATATAAAAAGAATTGTAATTTTATACAGCAGCAACAACCCAAAGTGGAAATGAATAAAAATATTATTTATGATAACAACAGAAATGTGAAATACTTAGCGATACTTTTTTTAACAGCTTTACTGGAGTATAATTGCTTTACAATGTTGCGTTACTTTCTGCTTTATAACAAAGTGAATCAACTATATGTATACATATATCCCCACATACCCTCCCTCTTGCGCCTCCCTCCCACTCTCCCTATTCCTCCCCTCTAGGTGGTCACAAAGCACCGAGCTGATCTCCCTGTGCTATGCAGCTGCTTCCCACTAGCTAGCTATTTTACATTTGGTAGTGTATATATGTCAGTGCTACTCTCTCACTTTATCTTAGCTTACCCTTCCCCCTCCCCGTGTCCTCAAGTCCATTCTCTACGTCTGCATCTTTATTCCTATCCTACCCTTAGGTTCATCAGAACCATATTTTTTTTAGATTCCATATGTATGTATTAGCATACAGTATTTCTTTTTCTCTTTCTGACTTACTTCACTCTGTATGACAGACTATGGGTCCATCCACCTCACTACAAATAACTCAATTTCATTGCTTTTTATGGATGAGTAATAATCCATTGTATGTATGTGCCACATCTTCTTTATCCATTCATCTGTCCATGGACATTTAGGATGGTTCCATGTCCTAGCTATTGTAAATATTGCTGCAGTGAACATTGTGGTACGTGTCTTTTTTTGAATTATGATTTTCTCAGGGTATATGCCCAGTACTGGGATTGCTGGGTCATATGGTAGTTCTATTTTTAGTCTTTTAAGGAAGCTCCGTACTGTTCTCCATAGTAGCCGTATCGATATGCATTCCCACCAACAGTGCAAGAGGGTTCCCTTTTCTCCACACCCTCTCCAGCATTTATTGTTTGTAGATTTTTTGATGATGGCCATTCTGACTGCTGTTAGGTGATACCTCACTGTGATTTTGATTTGCATTTCTCTAATGATTAGTGATGTTGAGTATCTTTTCATGTGTTTGTGGGCAATCAGTATATCTTCTTTGGAGGAATGTCTACTTAGGTCTTCTGCTCATTTTTGGTTTGGGTTTTTGTTTTTCTGATATTGAGCTGCATGAGCTGCTTGTATATTATGGAGATTAATCCTTTGTCAGTTGCTTCATTTGCAAATATTTTCCCCCATTCTGAGGGTTGTCTTTTTGTCTTGTTTATGGTTTCCTTTGCTGTGCAAAAGCTTTGAAGTTTCATTAGGTCCCATTTGTTTATTTTTCTTTTTATTTCCATTTCTCTAGGAGGTGGGTCAAAAAGGATCTTGCTGTGATTTATGTCATAGGGTGTTCTTCCTATGTTTTCCTCTAAGAGTTTCATAGTGTCTGGCCTTACATTTAGGTCTTTAATCCATTTTGAGTTTATTTTTGTGTATGGTGTTAGGAAGTGTTCAAATTTCATTCATCTACATGTAGCTGTTCAGTTCTCCCAGCACCACTTATTGAAGAGGCTGTCTTTTCTCCATTGTGTATCCTTGGCTCCTTTGTCAAAGATAAGGGGACCATATGTGCATGGGTTTATCTCTGAGCTTTCTATACTGTTCCATTGATCTATATTTCTGTTTTTGTTCCAGTACCATACTGTCTTCTTTGCTGTAGCTTTGTAATAGAGACTGAAGTCCGGGAGCCTGATTCCTCCAGCTCCATTTTTCTTTCTCAAGAGTGCTTTGACTATTCGGGGTCTTTTGTGTTTCCATACAAATTGTAAAATTTTTTGTTGTACTTCTGTGAAAAATGCAATTGGTAGCTTGATAGGGATTGCATTGAATCTTTAGATTGCTTTGGGTAGTACAGTCATTTTCACAATGTTGATTCTTCCAATCCAAAAACATGGTATATCTCTCCATCTGTTTGTATTTAATTTCTTTTATCAGTGTCTTACAGTTTTCTGCATACAGGTCATTTGTCTCCTTAGGTAGGTTTATTCCTAGGTATTTTATTCTTTTTGTTGCAATGGTAAATGAGGGTGTTTCCTTAATTTCTCTTTCAGATTTTTCGGCATTAATGTATAGGAATACAAGAGATTTCTGTGCATTAATTTTGTATCCTGCTACTTTACAAAATTTATTGATTAGCTCTGGTAGTTTTCTGGTAGCATCTTTAGGATTCTCCATGTATAGTATCATGTCATCTGCAAACAGTGATAGTTTTACTTCTTCTTTTCTCATTTGGATTCCTTTTATTTCCTTTTCTTCTCTGATTGCTGTGGCTAAAACTTCCAAAACTATGTTGAATAATAGTGGTGAGAGTAGGCAACCTTGTCTTGTTCCTAATCTTAGAGGAAATGGTTTCAGTTTTTCACCACTGAGAATGTTGTTGGCTGTGGGTTTGTCATATATGGCCTTTATTATGTTGAGGTAGGTTTCCTTTATGTCCACTTTCTGGAGGGTTTTTATCATAAATCAGTGTTGAATTTTGTCAAAAGCTTTTGGCATCTATTGAGATGATCATGTGTTTTTTATCCTTCAGTTAGTTAATGTGGTGTATCACATTGATTGATTTGCGTATATTGAAGAATCCTTGCATTCCTGGGATAAACCCCACTTGATCATGGTGTATGATCCTTTTAATGTACTTTTGGATTCTATTTGCCAGTATTTTGTTGAGGATCTTGGCATCTATGTTCATCAGTGATATTGGCCTGTAGTTTTTTTTTCTGTGTGTGTGGCACCTCTGTCTGGTTTTGGTATCAGGGTGATGGCCTCATAGAATGAGTTTGGGAGTGTTCATCCCTGTGCTATATTTTGGAAGAGTTTGAGAAGGATAGGTGTTAGCTCTTCTCTAAATGTTTGATAGAATTCACCTGTGAAACCATCTGGTCCTGGGCTTTTGTTTGTTGGAAGATTTTTAATCACAGTTTCAATTTCAGTGTTTCTGATTGGTCTGTTCATATTTTCTATTTCTTCCTGGTTCAGTACTCGAAGGTTGTACTTTTCTAAGAATTTGTCCATTTCTTCCAGGTTGTCGATATTACTGGCATATAGTTGTTTGTTGTAGTCTCTCATGATCCTTTGTATTTCTGCAGTGTCAGTTGTTACTTCTCCTTTTTCATTTCTAATTCTGTTGATTGAGTCTTCTCCCTTTTTTTCTTGATAAGTCTGGCTAATGTTTTATCAATTTTGTTTATCTTCTCAAGTTCTTTGAGAGTTGGTTCTCAGCTTTTAGTTTTATTAATCTTTGCTATCATTTCCTTCATTTCTTTTTCATTTATTTTTTAATCTAATCTTTATGATTTCTTTCCTTCTGCTAACTTTGGGGGATTTTTTGTTCTTCTTTTTCTAATTGCTTTAGGTGTAAGGTTAGGTTGTTTATTTGAGATGTTTTTTGTTTCTTGAGGTAGGATTGTATTGCTGTAAACTTCCCTCTTAGAACTGCTTTTGCTGCATCCCATAGGTTTGGATCATTGTGTTTTCATTGTGATTTGTTTCTAGCTATTTTTTGATTTCCTCTTCAATTTCTTCAGTGATCTTTTGGTTATTTAGTAGTGTATTGTTTAGCCTCCATGTGTTTCTATTTTTAACAGTTTTTTTCCTGAATTCATATCTAGTCTCATAGCGTTGTGGTTGGAAAAGATACTTCATATGATTTCACTTTTCTTAAGTGTACCAGCGCTTGATTTGTGGCCCATGATATGATCTATCCTGGAGAATATTCCATGAGCCCTTGAGAAGAAAGTATATTCTGTTGTTTTGGGATGGGATGTCCTATAAATATCAGTTAAGTCCGTCTGATCTAATGTGACTTTTAAAGCTTGTGTTTCCTTACTTATTTTCATTTGGGATGATCTACCCATTGGTGAAAATGGGGTGTTAAAGTCCTCTACTATTATTGTGTTACTGTCAGTTTCCCCTTTATGGCTGTTTGCATTTGCCTTACGTATTGAGGTGCTCCTATGTTGGGTACATAAATATTTACAACTGTTATATCTTCTTCTTGGATTAATCCCTTGATCATTATGTAGTGTCTTTCTTTGTCTCTTGTAATAGTCTTTTCTTTAAAGTCTATTTCATCTGATATGAGTATTGCTACTCCAGCTTCCTTTTGATTTCCATTTGCATGGAATATCTTTTTCCATCCCTCACTTTCAATCTGTATGTGTCTCTACATCTGATGTGGGTCTCTTGTAGATAGCATATATATGGGTCTTGTTTTTGAATCCATTCAGCTAATATGTTTGTTTTGGTTGGAGCATTTAATCCATTTACATTTAAGGTAATTATCAATATGTTTGTTCCTACTATCATTTTCTTAATTGTTTTGGGTTTGTTATTGTAGGCCTTTTCCTTCTTTTTTGTATTGCCTGCCTAGAGAAGTTACTTTAGCATTTGTTGTAAAGCTAGTTTGGTGGTGCTGAATTTTCTTAACTTTTGCTTGTCTGTAAAGGTTTTAATTTCTCTGTCGAATCTGAATGAGGTCCTTGCTGGGTAGGGTAATCCTGGTTGTAGATTTTTCCCTTTCGTCACTTTAAATATGTCTTGCCACTCCCTTCTGGCTTGCAGAATTCCTGCTGAAAGGTGAACTGTTAACCTTATGGGGATTCCCTTGTATGTTATTTGTTGCTTTTCCCTTGCTGCTTTTAATATTTTTTCTTTGAATTTAATTTTTTTATTTTTTATTTTATTTTTTTTTTGTGGTACGCAGGCCTCTTACTGTTGTGGCCTCTCCCGTTGCAGAGCACAGGCTCCGGACGCGCAGGCTCAGCAGCCATGGCTCACGGGCCTAGCCGCTCCATGGCATGTGGGATCTTCCCGGACTAGGGCACGAATCCGCATCCCCTGCATTGGCAGGCGGACTCTCAACCACTGTGCCACCAGGGAAGCCCTGAATTTAATTTTTGATAGTTTGATTAATATGTGTCTTGGCATGTTTCTCCTTGGATTTATCCTGTATGGGACTCTCTGTGCTTCCTCAACTTGATTGACTATTTCCTTTCCCATGTTAGAGAAGTTTTCAGCTATAATCTCTTCAAATATTTTCTCAGGCACTTTCTTTATCTCTTCTTCTTCTGGGACCCCTGTAATTTGAATGTCGGTGCTTTTAATGTCATCCCAGAGACCTCTGAGACTGTCCTCAATTCTTTTCATTCTTTTTTCTTTACTCTGCTCTGTGGCAGTTATTTCCACTATTTTATCTTCCAGGTCACTTATCCTTCTTCTTCCTCAGTTATTCGGCTATTGATTCCTTCTAGAGTATTTTTAATTTCATTTATTTTGTCGATTCATCATTGTTTGTTTGCTCTTTAGTTCTTCTCGGTCCTTGTTAAACACTTCTTGTATTTTCTCCATTCTATTTCCGAGATTTTGGATCGTTGTCACTATCATTACTCTGAACCCTTTTTCAGATGGACTGCCTATTTCCTCTTCATTCGTTTGGTCTGGTGTGTTTTTACCTTGCTCCTTCATCTGCTGCATATTTCTCTGTCTTTTCATTTTAGTTAGTGTGTTTGGGGTCTCCTTTTCACAGGCTGCAGGTTTGTAGTTCCCATTATTTTTGGTGTCTGCCCCCAGTGGGTGAGGTTGGTTCAGTGACTTGTGTAGGCTTCCTGGTGGAGGGGACTGGTACCTGTGTTCTGGTGGGTGGGGCTGCATCTTGTCCTTCTGGTGGGCAGGGCTGCATCTGGTGGTGTGTTTTGAGTTGTCTGTGAACTTAGTATGACTTTAGGCAGCCTCTCTGCTAATGGGTGGGATTGTGTTCCTGTCTTCCTAGTTTTTTGGCATGGGGCCTCCTGCACTGGAGCTTGCTGGCCGTTGGTGGAGCTGGGTATTAGTGTTGAGACGAAGATCTCTGGGAGAGCTCTCGCCAATTGATATCACGTGGGGCTGGGAGGTTTCTGGTGGTCCAATGTCCTGGACTCAGCCCTCCCACCTCAGAGGCTCAGGTCTGACACCCGGCCGGAGGACCAAGACCCCACCAGCCACATGGCTCAGAAGAAAAGGAAGAAAGAAAGAAAAGAAAAAACAAAAACAAAAACAGACGGAACTCTAGGACATGTGGTAAGAGCAAACCTAAACAGACAAAATCACACAAAGAAGCATACACATACACTCTCACAAAAAGAGGAAAAGGGGAAAAAAATCAAAAAAATCAAAAATTTAAAAAAGGAACAGAGCAACCAAACCAATTAACAAATCCACCAATGATATTAAGCACTAAAAACTAAATTAAGATAAAAATAAAACCAGAAACCAATTAGATGCAGAAAGCAAACCCTAAGTCTACAGTTGTTCCCAAAGTCCACCACCTCAATTTGGGGAACATTCGTTGTCTATTCAGGTATTCCACAGATGCAGGGTTTATCAAGTTGATTTTAGGGATTTAATCCAATCCTCCTGAGGCTGCACAGAGAAGTTCCCCTTTCTCTTCTTTGCTCACACAGCTCCTGGGGCTCAGCTTTGGTTTTGGCCCCGCCTCTGTGTGTAGGCCGCCCTCAGGAGTCTGCTCCCGCCCAGACAGGAGGGGGTTAAAGCAGTGGCTGATTAGGGCTCTCCTGCTCACTCAGGCCGGGGAGAGGGAGGGGTACGGTAGTCATAACTGGATTGTGGGGCCAGCCTGTGGCGGCAGAGGCTAGCGTGACATTGCAACTGCCTGAGGTGCACTGTGTGTTTTGCCGGGAAGTTGTCCTTGGATCACAGGACCCTGGCAGTGGCAGGCTGCACAGGCTCCCAGGGGGGTGTAGGTAGTGACCTGTGGTTGCACACAGGATCCTTAGTGGCAGCGGCAGCAGCGTTAGCGGTTCATGCCCGCCTCTGGGGTCAGAGCTGATAGCCGTGGCTCCACCCGTCTCTGGAGCTTGTTTAGGCGGTGCTCTGAATGCCCTCTCCTCGCACACCCTGAAACAATGGTCTCTTGCCTCTCCAGCAGATCCATACTTTTTCCCATACTCTCTTCCGGCTAGCTGTGGTGCACTAGCCGCCTTCAGGCTGTGTTCATGCAGCCAACCCCAGTCCTCTCCCTGGGATCTGACCTGTGAAGCCCGAGCCTTAGCTCCCAGCCCCCACCCGCCCCAGCGGGTGAGCAGACAAGCATCTCAGGTTGGTGAGTGCTGGTTGACACTGATCCTTTGTGCAGGAATCTCTCCACTTTGCCCTCTGCACGCCTGTTACTGCCCTCTCCTCCGTGGCTCTGAAGCTTCCCCCCCTGCCCACCCATTGTCTCCACCAGTGAAGGGGCTTCCTAGTGTGTGGAAACTTCCTCCTTCACAGCTCCCTCCCAGAGGTTCCCTATTCTTTTGTCTCTTTTTTTTCTTTTTTCTTTTGCCCTACCCAGGTATGTGGGGGTTTTCTTGCCTTTTGGGAAGTCTGAGGTCTTCTGCCAGCATTCAGTAGGTGTTCTGTAAGAGTTGTTCCACATGTAGATGTATTTTTGATGTATTTCTGGGGAAGAAGGTGATCTCCACGTCTTTACTCCTCTGCCATCTTGAAGGTCTCTTCTAGGGATGCTTTTGACAAGATTTGGAAGACCTTTATACTGAAAACTAAAATAATTGTTGGGAGAAGTTAAAAACAGCCTAAAATAATGGAAAGATATACTGTGTTCATGATCTAGAAGACTCAATATTTTTAAGATGTTAGTTCTCTCAAAATTGATAGATAAATTCAGCACAACCCTAATCAGGACCCTAGGAGGTTATTCTGTAGAGATTATTAGGTTGATTCTAAAATTCATATGATATATAGAGGACTTAAAAGAGCCAGAACAACTTGACAAAAAAATGAAGTTGGAGGGCCTACCTACCTGACTTCAAGACTTATTATTAACTCACAGTAATCAAATCAAGAGAGCTTGTTAATGAACAGATAACACCTTTATTCACCATAAAGTTGGGCAAAGAGATCAATACAACACAATAGAAAATCTGGAAAGAGACTCACATATATATGGTTAATTGACTTTCAATAAAAGTATAAATATAGTTCAACTTAGTGCTGAAACAACTGGACATCCATGTTAAAAAAATAATTTGTAGTATATATGAAATTAACTCCAAATGTATTATAGTTCTGAACATACAGGAGAAAAATCTTTGTGGTATTAGATTATGCAGAGATTTCTTAGACAAGGGCAAAGCATGATCCATAGAAAAAAAGTAATAAATCAGACTTTATCAAAATTAAGAATGTGTATTCTTCAAAAGTCACTGATAAGAGAACGAAGAGAGTAGCCACAAATCACAAATCTGACAAAGGACATGCATACAGAGTGTATAAAGAACTCTCTAAACCTAATGAGAAGGAAAAAAAAGGACAAATATTTGAGAAGACACTTCATCAAAGAAGAAATAAACTTGTGAAAAAGGTGATTGAATATTCATTAGAGAAATATAAATTAAAACATAGTGAAATACCACCACGTATTAGAATATAGAATAAAACGTATTAGAATAAAACAATGTTGGCAAGACTGTGGAACAACTAGGACTCTTCTTCGCTGTTGATAGGAACATGCAGCAATGCAACTACTTTGGGAAAGACTTGGGCATAAAGATTCTTAGCAGCTTTATTTGTTATAGCCCCAAACTAGAAGCAACCCAGAAGTCCATGGAGAGGTGAATGGATAAACAAATTGAGGTACATCTGTATGATGGAATATTACCCAACAGTAAAATGGATGAGCTATTGATAGAAGCAATGATGTGGATGAGTGTCAAAATAATCATGCTAAGTGAAAGAAACCAGACGAAGAATACATACTATTTGATTCCAAATACGTAATAGTCGAGAAAATATAAACAAATCACTCATGGCAGAAAGGAGGTCAGCTATTGCCTGCAAGGGGATAGAAGAGAGGACAGGATTACATAGGGTTATGAGAAAATATCTACAGGTGATGGGTATGTTCATCATCTTGATTTCATGGGTATATACATATGTCAAAACATCAAATTGTATACTCTTTTTTTGTACACTCTTAAGATATGTGTGCAGTTTATTGTATGTCAATCATAAAACTGTTCTTTAAAAGTACTTACCCTTGTGGAACTTGTATTTTACTGGGGAGGAGGTGTAATGACAATAAACCTGTATTTTGCATGTGTATATATAGGTGTGTATGTATCAGATGTTTAAAAGTCTTTTAAAGAAAAATAAAGCAATGTGAGGATAGAAAGTAATGGGGAGCGCAGCTGTTTGAGAGAGGAGGTCAGGTAAATGTAGTATCATGACATTTTAACAGACTAGTTTAAGCACCCTGTAATCTTTTGAAAACTGTTTAAAGATTTGTTTCAGTTTTTTTAAAGTTTCAGGTGACCATTCTGTCTCTCATCTAAAAAGATAACAGCTTTCCCCTAACTTGAAGGCAGATTTAAGATTTACATTTCTGCCATCAGAAGGAACCATATGGGAAGGGTGGGCAGAGGTAAGCAAAACCTACTCCACATGCCCAATAGAAGCCCATTTCTGCTCGGAGAATTTCTTCTGGTTAATTCTTTTTTATTGAAAGGATGAGACCTATTTTTTGAACATTTGTAGAATGGTGAATCAGAAAGAAAGTCACAACCAGAATCCCAGTCTCCTACTTGCCTGCCAGAGAGGCAGTTATCCCTCAGTTTTCTAAAAGGAAAACCAAAAATTCTCCAGTCACTGTCATCGTTGGTGTTGTGTGCATGTGTATGATGCCAGTGAGGGACTTTAAAAATCATTGCTCTTGTGGAACTTTTATTGAGAAGGAGGTGTAATGGTGATGCATGTGTATATGTGTCAGATGTTGAAAAGTGTTGAAGAAAAACAAAGCAGTGTGAGAATGAGCTTTTGAATGAATGGAAGAGGGAAGATTTCCATCAGTGGAGTGAACTGCTTGCTTGTTTCCAGTCATCCTAAAAGAGCAGCTAGAAACGTGTTCTGGTACCTTAGCAGCCATTACAGCTCATCAGTGGAACCTGAATTTGTTTCAGTTCCCAAAAAAGTGATTGCTAATGATACAGACTTTAGAATATCTGTGTACTGGGGGCATAGAGAAAGAATGTTAAAAAGAAAAGAAATTTAAAATGCTTTGTAACATGTGCTGCAAACTGAAATGTGGTGCTTTATTTCGAAAAAATGCTTTTAATTCTGCTCATCCCTTGGTTTTCTAAAACATAGTCTGAAAATCCTAAAGATGCCACCAGAAAACTAGTAGAGTTAATCAATGAATTTGGTAAAGTAGCAGGATACAAAATTAATGCACAGAAATCTCTTGTATTCCTATAACTAACAACGAAAAGTCTGAAAAAGAAACTAAGGAAACACTGCCATTTACCATTGCAACAAAAAGAATAAAATACCTAAGAATAAACCTACCTAAGGAGACAAATGACCTGTATGCAGAAAACTATATGACACTGATGAAAGAAATTAAAGGCGGTACAAACAGATGGAGAGATATACCATGTTTTTGGATTGGAAGAATCAACATTGTGAAAATGACTGTACTACCCAAAGCAATCTAAAGATTCAATGCAATCCCTATCAAATACCAATAGCATTTTTCACAGAACTAGAACAAATAATTTTAAAATTTGTATGGAAACAAAGGCCCTGAATAGCCAAAGCAATCTTCAGAAAGAAAAACAGAGCTGGAAGAATCAGACTCTCTGACTTAAGACTATACTACAAAGCTACAATAATCAAGACAGTATGGTACTGGCACAAAAGCAGAAATATAGATCAATGGAACAGGATAGAAAGCCCAAGATAAACCCACGCACATATGGTCACCTTATCTTTGACAAAGGAGGCAAGAATATATAATGGAGAAAAGACAGTTTCTTCAATAAGTGGTGCTGGGAAAACTGAACAGCTACATGTAAACGAATGAAATTAGAACACTCCCTAACACCATACACAAAAATAAACTCAAAATGGATTAGACACCCAATAGTAAGCCTGGACACTATAAAACTCTTAGAGGAAAACATAGGAAGAACACTCTTTGACATAAATCACAGCAAGATCTTTTTTGATCCACCTCCTAGAGTAATGAAAATAAAAACAAAAATAAACAAATGGGACCTAATGAAACCATAAACAAGATGAAAAGACAACCCTCACAATGGGAGAAAATATTTGCAAATGAAGCAACTGACAAAGGATTAATCTCCAAAATATACAAGCAGCTCATGCAGCTTAATATCAAAAAAACAAACAACCCAATCCAAAAATGGGCAGAAGACCTAAGTAGACATTCCTCCAAAGAAGATATACAGATTGCCCACAAACACATGAAAACATGCTCAACATCACTAATCATTAGAGAAATGCAAATCAAAACCACAGTGAGGTATCACCTCACACCAGTCAGACTGGCCATCATCAAAAAATCTACCAACAATAAGTGCTGGAGAGGGTGTGGAGAAAAGGGAACCCTCTTGCACTGTTGGTGGGAATGTAAATTGATACAGCCACTATGGAGGTTCCTTAAAAAACTAAAAATAGAACTACCATATGACCCAGCAATCCCACTACTGGTCATATACCCTGAGAAAACCATAATTCAAAAAGAGTCATGTACCACAATGTTCATTGCAGCTCTGTTTACAATAGCCAGGACATGGAAGCAACCTGAATGTCCTTCGACAGATAAATGGATAAAGAAGATGTGGCACATATATACAGTGGAATATTAGTCAGTCATAAAAAGGAACAAAATTGAATTATCTGTAGTGAGGTGGGTGGACCTAAAGTCTATCATACAGAGTGAGGTAAGTCAGAAAGTGAAAAATACCGTATGCTAATGCATATATGTGGAATCTAAAAAAACGGTACTGATGAACCTAGTGGCAGGACAGGAATAAAGACACAGACGTAGAGAACTTACTTGAGGACACAAAGGGGGGGAATGGGAAGCTGGGATGAAGTGAGAGGGTAGCACTGACGTATATACACTACCAAATGTAAAATGGATGGCTAGTGGGAAGCTGCTGCATAGCACAGGGAGATCAGCTCGGTGCTTTGTGATGAGGGTGGGAGGGAGGCTCAAAAGGGAAGGGATATGGGGATATAGGTATACGTATAGCTGATTCACTTTGTTGTACAGCAGAAACTAACACAGCCTTGTAAAGCAATTATACTCGAATAAAGATGTAAAAAAAATAAATAAAATAACATGAATTTAAAAAACACATTGGAGAATAATTTAAAGATTTTTGTCTTATTTAACATAAATTTGGTGACAGTAACAGTGGAAAATGCATTGAATGATGCCAGTTGTGTATTTGTTTCTGTAAAATTTTTATAAAATATACTAATTTCTGTCACTCTGTTTTCCATTTTTCTATCTGAATGGTATTCATCAGAGCACATACTCTGACTCCACGCCCTGAGTCTGGGCTTCCTATGTTAAAAAGAAACCTGTAGGCTCTCACCTGTGAGGCTGGAGCCCTGAGAATCAGGAGCCCCCTCCTGGTTCCAGTCCCTCCCAGCCAGTCCCTTCCCAGGTAGCGGAAGTGGAGGCTCACATGGCTCAGGCTTCTGTCATCTCCAGCATCCCAAGACTTTCCCCCATCCCATGCCTGCTGCTGGTCAGAGGCGAATGAGTCCAGTTCTCTCAACCCTGGAGCAGTTACTCTTAATCTTTGGGGTCATGGTTCCTTTTGAGGAATGGGATAAAATCTATGGACAAAATGCTTGCACGTCACTTCGGGGGCTGCCAAGAACCCCTGTTCCAGAGGGTTTCAAGTAAGCAGAGTTATATTTCTCTGCCGCCAAGCATAGAGGCAGCACTCAATCTGTGACCTATGTAACAACTGTGTAGGTAACAGCTATGTTATCAAATTGCACTTTTAATAATAACCTGTTCAGCTAGGCACCAGGAAGAGCTAGAGAAAGCCAGCAAGGTTGCGCTTTTCCCACCCTAGGAAGAGCCTACATTTTGTTTCAGCCCAAATCCATCGGTTTTGTATGTATTTTACTAGGAAAAAATATTAGGACAGACTTTTCAGTATCCTCTTCCCACCCTATTTTTTATGTTCTGCTTTTTTTTTTAACATCTTTATTAGAGTATAATTGCTTTACAACGGTGTGTTAGTTTCTGCTTTATAACAAAGTGAATCAGCTATAATATACGTACATTCCCATATCCCCTACCTCTTGTGTCTCCCTCCCACCCTCCCTATCCCACCCCCCTAGGTGGTCACAAAGAACTGAGCTGATCTCCCTGTGCTATGCGGCTGCTTCCCACTAGCTATCTATTTTACATTTGGTAGTGTATATATGTCCACGCCACTCTCTCACTTCGTCGCAGCTTACCCTTCCCCCTCCCTGTCCTCAAGTCCATTCTCTACATCTGCGTCTTTATTCCTGTCCTGCCCTTAGGTTCTGCAGAACCTTTTTTTTTTTTTTTAGATTCCATATATATGTGTTAGCATACGGTATTTGTTTTTCTCTTTCTGACTTACTTCACTCTGTATGACAGTCTCTAGGTGCGTCCACCTCACTACAAATAACTCAATTTCGTTTCTTTTTATGGCTGAGGAATATTCCATTGTATATATGTGCCACATCTTCTTTATCCATTCATCTGTCGATGGACACTTAGGTGGTTCCTTAAAAAACTAAAAATAGGACTACCATATGACCCAGCAATCCCACTACTGGGCATATACCCTGAGAAAACCATAATTCAAAAAGAGTCATGTACCACAATGTTCATTGCAGCTCTATTTACAATAGCCAGGACATGGAAGCACCCTGTTCTTTGGTTCTCAATTATTCTGTTTCACATAATCCCTCAAATATAATATAGAACAACCAGGTACCTACTGTTCTGTGTTTAGTCTTGACTGTGAAGCCAAATACCACATCTACCTTACACAGTCACTGAGCAGTCTAGCCTCTTGCACTATTCATTTAGTATTTGCTCTCTAATTTTATCCTAGAAATGAATTTTCCTAAACTGAAGTCTGTTAACAGTACTCTTTTGCTTCTTACAGCTTGTACCTCCTTTTAAGCCTCAAGTAACATCTGAGACAGACACCAGATACTTTGATGAAGAATTTACAGCTCAGACTATTACAATAACACCACCTGAAAAGTGTAAGTAAATCTAGAAGGAAATTGATTATGTTCTAATGCAATTGAAGAAAACAGCCTTTTTTTATAACTGGATATTTTCAAGGTCAAATTCCACAGTGACTTATTCTGTTCCATTTAAGAACATGGGGTTTTCAATGTGGAAATATCTAAATACAGGTAGCTAAGAGAAAAGTTTTTTTGAGTAAAAAAAAATTATATATGGAAAAATTGTAGAGTTAAGAATTATAGACTAAATTATAGACTAACTAGCCCTTCCTTACTATTCTCTAATAGATTATTTTGACATCAGCTGAAAGGATTCTGAAATGAAGACCTCCCACATTTCCCACTGCTCATTCAGACACAACCTTCTAAATTTTGCTAATTCTGGTCTCCTGCTTACTTAGTAGTTTTTAAATTCACTGTAAACTGAATCACTCTTTTTTACTTAGCTGTGTCTTATGCAGTAATATCTGTGAAGACATAATTTGGTTTGCTAGTAATTTTTGATATTATAAATTAAATTACATATCTATTAAAACTATACATTCATGCACCACTTAAAATCATTCCACATATACTAGTGTGTGCCCTACACTTTGGTGAAGACATTTCACTTAAAGGGAAGAAAAGGTTGTTATATAATTTATAAACATTCTCATATGCTGACAGAGGTCTGTATTCTGTCTTCATTAGTTAAGCAGTAAGGATAAAATTGAGTTTCAGGGACACATTTGGATAGCTAAAAGATTTCTTCAATCACACATCTTTTGGCTCACAATAACATCATTTTAGTTTTTTTCTCCTTTTCTTTTTTATTATATCCTTTCCTACATTCCTTCTCCTCTCTTTTCTTTTTAAAAGGCAGATTAGGGGCTTCCCTGGTGGCGCAGTGGTTGAGAGTCCGCCTCCCGATGCAGGGGACACGGGTTCGTGCCCCTGTCCGGGAAGATCCCACATGCCGCGGAGCGGCTGGGCCTGTGAGCCATGGCCGCTGAGCCTGCGCGTCCGGAGCCTGTGCTCCGCAACGGGAGAGGCCACAGCAGTGAGAGGCCCGCGTCCCGCAAAAAAAAAAAAAAAAAAAAAAAAGGCAGATTAGTTGATGGTGCTAATTTACACTGAGTATCCATGAGAGGGAAGATTAAAGTGCTGTTTCAAGTGTGGATGTAGTGGATTGATTACAGCATTGAAAGGCAAACTAGGAGTCATCTAGGCCAAGAGTTTTTAACCTGAGACCCAGGGCCTGACAAAAAGAGAGACTATGAACACTGTGAAATGAAAAATATAATTATGTGTGCATATGCACTTTTCTTTCTTTAGACTTGCAAGAGGTTAAGAGCCTCTTAACTTTCATTTTATAAGGGAAGACATTAAAACCCAGAGAGAAGCTGAGCTTCCCTAAGTCCCACAGTTAGTGTTAGCTGTAGTCACGAGCAGCAGTTATAGCTTGGCCGACGAGGCCCAGGTCAAGCTGTGAAAGGGCAGCATGTTGAAGCACTGCTCATGGTTTGTCACCAGTGGTGGGTGAGGGCTTCATTGCTAGAATCAGAATCTCTGAGAGTTGAAGATGATGTTAGAAAGCCTGTGGAGTTGTGGGCAATCAGCTAAGGACCGTCTAAGTAGGAGCAGTGGGCGTAGCCTTGACATGGTTTCCCCTGGCCCGGCGCGGGCTGTGGTGATACAATTGTCTGAAATTCTGGGCAACACCGCTGAGTTGTTGGACTGGCCTAGGAGTACTTCCCACCATAGAGCCTCATCGTTTGGATATACCCTTAATTGTAATCAGACCACATTGTTCCCCTGCTTCAAACCTTCCAGGGGCCCCACTGCTGCACTCTAAATCCAACTGCTCACACTGGCTGCACAGCTCTGTCACATCTGGCCCCACCCTGCTCTCAGACCTCATCCTGCCCATCTTCTCCACAGTCCCTGGGTTCCAGCCCCACCTTGAACACACTGTGCCTCACTGTGCCTTGGGACTGTGTGTTTACTCTTCTCTGCCTAGAATTCTCTTTTCCCAGACATATGCATGAATAAATTCTTACTTGTCCTTCAGATCTCTTTAAATGTCACTTTATCAGAAAGCTTTCTTTAGCCTCCCGACCTTAAAAACAGTGCAGTCCATCAGACCCCATCACCACCCGCCCCCGCCAATTCTCTACATTGACACCTTTACTTGCTGGTATTCTTCTGGTTCATTTGTCTCTTTGTTTACTGTCTGTTTCTCCAGCTTGAGTGCAGTAGCTCTGAGAAGAAGGATTTGGTTTGTCTTATACACTGCTAACCCCAGCTCCGAGTTAGGTACCTGGCTCAGCGTAGGTATTCAATGAATATGTGTTAAATGAGTAAATAAACAGATTATGGCGAGGCCTGGTAGTTTCAGGGCCAGAAGGAGGCCCGACTCTCTCCAGACAGTGCTGTTGCCCATCACAGCCCAGAATTTGTGTTTGGCTTACCTCCTCACGTGATTTCACAGGGAGCTTTGGGAAGTTAAATAGAGCTTTTGGTATTTGTGGATTCTAATTCTTAGAACAAACTAAATGTGCTATTTTGAAAGTCATAGAAATAGGTAGGCTGTGTAAATAAATGCAAAGCCATGAGTGCATATTTTACTCCAAAATGTTAACAGTAAAATCCCAGTGTAGAAGAGAATGATGGGATTGCAGAAAGCCCTGGACTTAGACCCTGCTTTGTGTCCTGGCTCTGCCCCTCACTAGCTCTGGAATGTGACAGGTCAAAGGGGAGTGCAGGGCTGATAATTTCCAGGAGCCCCGTCTTTCCCCTGTGTGTGCCTGAGAAGCCATCTCTTTAGGAAAGGCACCCAGAGTTCTCTATAGGTTTCAATAACCCTATTTTTAATTTTATTTAAGCATCAGGTTAACCAATCCACAGTGTTCTTTGTTCTGTGACCCACTAGGTGAAGGGTGATGGTAGGTAAATACCTAGCAAAAAAGAGTGGACATGGGGCTGGGGATGGGGGAGGGACCACTAAACTATGCTGCTAGCAGTGAGGAGTGGCCCTGGCCTGATGCTGGGCCCTAGGTGGCCAAAAAACGTGCATCCAGCAAGCATCGTCTAGACTGACAGCGTGTACCACAATCTAGAGGCAGGGGGACCCTGTGGAGCTGCCAACTTATTTTCCAATTCAGGATTTCTAGAGAGAAAAATCAGGGGAAGGAGCTCAGCAGGTGGGCTGAGGCCAAGGTGTGGAAACCAGCAGCCTGTCCTTTGCAGCACCCAGCACCAGGCCACAGGGCTGGCCTCCTGCCTTAGGCAGTAGCCTCAGTAATTGTGGACTGCAGCACCTGGGTTCTTCCAGGGCACAAGGACAGTGTTTTTTCTTGGATTATCCCTGGGTATATCCTAAATTCCCATAAGAGGCAGATCAAAGGAAAATCTGTGAAGCCTTGAACTGTGATTACATTTAACATAATCTTTTCTTCTTGCAGCTTTGAATAGTGTTGCTGGTGAGAGACCACTGCAGCTCTCAAGCTGCTAAAAGCACAGAGGTTTTGTTCATAAAAACCCACAGTAGGACCATTAAGTTAGCGATTGTCTTCCCACTTGCCACCTTGCTTTTATAAAACAGAAAGGAGCTATTTTTTAGAACAAATCAGCAGTTAGAAAGGCAAGTGTTCCTTTTTTACAAACAGCTGCAGTAACATGCCAGATTTTCCTCACTGGTGTTAATTAATTGAACAGATTTTGGAATGTGTCGTCTTGCATTATATCCATTAATGGTCCTTTGGCTTCCTCTTAGAGGAAAAGAGGATTTGTTTGAGCTCCTAGTAGCTTTTGCTGCCATATAATTACTTTGGTTAAATGCTCTAAGGAAGTTAGGCGACTAATGCTGCCTGGATCCAGGGATTCAGAGGTAGAATGTGGGGTTGATCCCCCTGTTTTCTTTTCCCGCATGTGTGCTATTTGGGTTTTTTTCATAGTTCATGTCCATCATCATCACTGTTCCCTCTGAACCTTCCTTCAGTGCAGGAACGCGTTTATATCCGTTGACTGGGTGTGAAGGCCTGGCTGGGGCAGCCGGCTGTCCTGTCAGCTGTCACTCGCATCCAGCTCTCCTCCTTCCACAGCCCCGCTGGCCTGTGCAGCACTGAGGGCCCAGGGGAAACCTTCATTCCTGCCGCAGCACCTTCCCAACTCACAGCTCCTCTTGGGGCCACGATCAGAGACTTGCCCCTCACTACTGCCAAGCTCAAAAGAACAGGAGGGAGATGGAGTGAGAGGGTGATATAATTGACTTTAAAGAAGATCCAGATGCAGGGGCCCTCATATGGTCATCAACAAGATTTAGATTTACGTTCGGAAATGGGATTAATTTGTTACTAAGTTGACAGAATGAAGATTCTCTTTTAACTTTCAGCTGACAGTGCAGCCTCATAGCAATAATACTCCTTGGAAAGGAAATTCAACCCCTCCTCCTGTCGAGAGCCAGGCTGCCCTGGGCTTCAGGCCTCCCTGCCCCTGGTGCGATGCCTGGTTGCAGCCCAGCGAGCTGGACAAGCCCTTCCCTGGCGGACAACACCAGGCTTCCCACATGTGCTGTCTGTTCGCTGTGCAGAAACACACCCAGCAAAACAAAGCTGCTAGCGGGGAAAACTATTCCTTTGAAATGTGATTGGCACGTGTCAGAGTCTGAACATTAAGATTTCAGCTGCTTTTCCCCTAGAGAGTTTTTATAGAGTTTTACAGAGGTTTTATATGCCATCCACAGCTCCTACCGTCTTTAGTATATCTGAAAATACTGTGGAAGGTGTTTGACCTAAAAGATGGTTTGCTTGGTACCTAACTGGTATTTTATAAGGAGGCAGAGATTTCCCCAGATCGCAGTACTATCTGGAAATGAGGACTATAGTTTAAAAGGTCTGTTTGCAGGAGGGAGGTTTACACAGAGCAGGGAGCCTCAAATGCTACTTGTGAGATTGAGTCCCACCTAATACAGTGATACTTTCTGGTACACTCAAGGCTACAAAGTTTGGTTAGCAACTTGATCCCATTTCCAGAATCTTCTATTAAAAATAGAATACTGAAAAGAACAGTGAGAAAAGAGCATGAATGTTTGTTATTCTTCAGAGGCATGCAAAGCATCATCCTTTTTGTGTAACAGGGTCAGTGCCCGTGATGCAGTGGGGTCTGGCCTGTATTCCTTCTCCTATTACATGAAATTTATGCTCCCTGGAGAGGTTGGAAAATTAAAAGAATTGGTAATGTACTTCCTATATGAATTTGAGGAAGTGGAATTATTTTGCTTGAAGAAGGTTGGGTATTTGAAAGACTCGCTTATTTCCTGTAGCACAGCATATGACCAAAGGCACTGCAAGTGGAGCAGAGGGGTTTAGTGGGGTGAGCCCCGACGACACAGGGAGGGACTTTGCGCAGAGCCCAGAACAGGGAACGTTGTGGACTGAGCGACTGAATTCATGACACATGTAAAGGAAGAGCATTCTGACACTGCAAGATTTTAATCATCAGAATAGTTATAGGAAGAGGTTGGGTGATCCTTCGTAACCTTTCAAATGCAAGAAAACAGGGAAGAGGAAAAGGGAGGAGCAGCTTAAATGGAAGTCGTCTCTTTCCATGCCTTTCAAGTCTCCCAATTTGTTTCCTGATGAACTAATACTTAGATGCTGGCCTCTTTCCCTCTCTTTACTTGACTTATTCTCTTTAGTCTACTTTAAAGTTTTTTTTTGTTTTTGTTTTTGTTTTTTTGCGGTACGAGGGCCTCTCACTGTTGTGGCCTCTCCCGTTGCGGAGCACAGGCTCCGGACACGCAGGCTCAGCGGCCATGCCTCATGGGCCCAGCTGCTCCACGGCACGTGGGATCTTCCCTGACTGGGGCACGAACCCGTGTCCCCTGCATCGGCAGGCGGACTCTCAACCACTGCGCCACCAGGGAAGCCCTAAAGTTTTATCATAGGAAAATTAGGAACAGTAAGTTAAGGCAGATATTAGATGTAGAATAAAGAATGTAAAATCTTAAACATGTAAATCAAGGGCTCAAATGAAATGGAATCCTAATAAGCTTTATTTTGCAATCACACCTAAAGCACCATGAAGAAGAAATGCAAGCATCTGAAGACAGATTGATACTGGATTCTAGGCAGATACTTTGGGTGCCTTAGGATTCTTTGACTTTGTAACTTTGACATGCATGTTTTCATGAAAGTAAAGGTTATGGAAGATCACTTGTTCCTTTTTATTTTTAAAAATCTTGTCTTCTTCAATAGTTTTTCACAGTTTGAGCCTTGAGATGTTAGTGTCTTGAAGGAGATGATTGGATAGTATTATTTCTTCATAGGTCATGTGTTTGAAAGTGAGAAAGTTTTTGAAATAAGTGTATCCATCCTATGTTTTATTGATAAACACAAGTTTCTGGGAGCTGTTGCCTCCGTTAATCTTTATTACATTAGGGATTAGAACTATATATACCAGAGATTATGTCGCAAAAAATTAATGTAAAATTAAAATAGCTGTTTCCTGCCCACAGATGATGAGGACGGTATGGACTGCACGGACAGTGAGAGGCGGCCGCACTTCCCTCAGTTTTCCTACTCTGCAAGCGGACGAGAATAAGTCTCTTCTGCTACTTCACTGTCATCTTAGATTTATTACTGAAAATGATTCCTGGACATCACAGCAGTCCTAGCTCTTACAAATGCAGGAGCACCTTCAGACATCCCAGACCAGTCCAAGGTCTTCACCCCTCGCCGCCTTTCACCCACATGAGAACACACATATATGCAGACATACTCGACTTTTGTTTTTGCATGAAATTGTATCTCAGTCTAAGGTCTCATGCTGTTGCTGCTACTGTCTTACTATTATAGCAACTTTAAGAGGTAATTTTACAATCTTTGGAAGTCATGAGCCCACCATTGTTCATTTGTGCACCAACTGTCATCTTTTGATCTTTTAATTTTTGTTTTTCCCTAACAGTGAAGGCTAAATGATTCTAGGTATATTTTTTAACTTTCTAGACGATAAATCAAAAACTAATTAGACTAAGAAGATTTAGTTTATAATTCAGAACAAGCAATTGTGGAAGCGTGGTGATGTGCATATGCAAAATTTTAGTAAAGCATATCAGATCAGTGCGTAAAATAGGTATGTATCAGTAAGATCCTACTGGAATTCATTAGGAAGCATTTGAGAGAAGGAATGAACAACTATTAAGATAGATATACACATTTATAAATTTAAATTCTTATTCGATACTGCAGAGGAAGCCTGATATTACATGTGGATGTCCAGATTTCACAGGCAGTTGTTGGCAAAGGAACATTGTTCGACCAAGGAAGGAAGCATATGCACAGCAGAGTAGGTCACTTAAAGGGTCTACGATATGATTTGCACCAGAGAGCGTTTTATTTCCCCTGTTCTTGGAAACCTTTTTCCCTTCTTGATATTATCACCTCTGATGGCTGAAGAATGTAGACAGGTGTAATGATCCTGCTTTTCACCAAAATTTGTACACCAAGGTAAACAGGTGTTTGCCTTATTTGTTTTAATTTTTTACTTTCAGTTCTACGTGAATTAGCTTTTTCTCGGATGTTAAAACTTTGAATGTCCTTTTATGATTTTGTTTATGTTGCAGTAGTATTTATTTTTTAGTGATGAGAATTGTATGTCATGTTAGCAAATGCAGCTCCAACTTAACATAAAACAGACTTAACTGCAGTTTCTTTTGACCCATGTGCAAGGAATGTACACGCCGATGAGAATCATGCACTTTTTCTCCTATGTAAAAACAAAATTTTGATGAGGCTCTGAAATTGTACATATAGACTAGAATTTGGCTTTAGGAGAAGAGATGCTGTCATTTAACCCCTTGGTGCTAAAAATGAGAAATCCCCAACTATCCATGCCAAGGGGTTGAAACAAATGGATGTTATATTTGCTCTTTTGAGAATTGAAATATTATGACGGCCTGGCAACATAATGTAATGAAGAAAATTGAGACCTGGATGATAAGAAATGAACTTTACTTGGCAAAATGAACACATCTCAAGTATTTATGAAGTGGGCAGTAAAGGATAAGGACCTGGTGTGTTTATTCTGATCATGGTACATTTATCACTGAATTAAGCCATCAGGGAAAAAACAAAACAAAAAAGAACACCTCCAACTTTTCTTTTTCTGTATATACTCATGTCCTCAAATTCCGACACTTCTCACTGAAAGGGGACATGTATGCAAACCTCATCTTTCTCTTTCATTGATGATGATCTTCAGATTAAACCCTTTGGTGCTAGGAGCTGACATTTTCCAAAGCAGCCTATGAAGTCCAGGGGGCTCCTGACTCCGTGGAGCCATCGTGGAGATGTATTTTCGTTAAACTATGTGACAGCTCCCAAATGGAAGACTACAGCATGGCGTAGTGTACGAAAGAGCAAGTGACTTTCTAAGTAGGATGAATCATATTCATATGCAGATGTCTTAGCCTCTGGACGCTGGAAGTGTGGGTTTACAGATATGAAACCACTGCTGGCAGTGGGTGGACCACTGGGACTGACAGGGGGTTAAAGGGCATTTTACTAAGGCAGCTAAGACATATTCAGACATAGATTTTATCCTAATTTTTCATATTTCTACCTGAGTGAAGTTCATCCTTAGTACTGAGTAGGAAGTTACAGTAAAATGGTAGTTCATTCTTACTTACACATATAGCTCAACTTTTTTTTTTCACTTGGAATTATGTTGAATGTTTCACTTTGACAAGAAAGTAGACTAGAAGGTATGTCCTGTAAGTTGTCTTGCATCCATTATATAAAAAAGGAACAGGTGAGAGGAAGAAAGGAAAGCTGAGACTGGCTGGTGTTCAGAGCATTCATTTCTTCAGAGGGAAAGTATACCATACACTAAGCACACAGATAGTTTTGGGGTTTTCCCCCCTCCCCAAATCTTAAGGTGATTTCCATGACCTTGGCCAAGGACACTTCCTAAGGATTAATGACAGCGTTGACTGTGCCTCAGGCTGGCCACTCTGCACAGCTGGCTCTCCGTCCCCAGCTGGTGCCCGGGGCTTAGTCCCGTATCCCCTCCGAGATTCTGTTAGCGTCACACAGGGTGTGTTGTTGGCTTTGATTTTTAAGAATCCCTTACTTTCACTCCCTGATCTCAGTCAGCTGGCATGGAAAAACAATAGAAAACCAGAAATGTGTGTAGAAGGAGATTCTAAAACTTCCCTCATGTCTGCCCATAGCTGAAGTTTCGGATTCTGGTGGACGGAAAGGCCTGGCCCTGGAATCACTCTGTCAGAATAGCAGAAGTTCAGGCTTTGCAGACTCCTTCCTGTACCAACTTCCTTGAAGTCTGCCTCTTGCCATGATGCAGCCATCTTGGAGGAAATTGGCCGTCTCTGCTTGGACCTTTGGCAGGGCTGCTCACAGCTTTGCTTTCCACACTAACTACATAGCATTATTCCAGTGTTTTCCATTTCCCATACCTGATTTCCAGCTTCTTAAAGCTGACTGTTCTTGCAAGGGCCACTTGCTTCTCTTAGAGTACAAAGTAAGGGCCTTCCTTACTAACTGCAGGGTCTTTCTATTACACCTCAGCGTACACACTTTGCTGCTACTGTTTGTACTGTGTCTACAGTAGAACTCCCTTATCTTGCTCCTGGTACTGCATTACAGGCAAGCATGAAATGTAAAGTATTTATTTAAATAAGAAGAAAACCTCTAAATTGGTAATTGAATTACCTCCCTGTAGCTTTATAGTTTGTGACATTTCTTGACCTTGCTAGTTCTTTCATTAGATCCGCGCAAGATCTAGTCATCTGGTTAAGGATTTCAAGCAGACGCAACTATGAACCCAAGAAACTGTATTACTATTACTGTTGGTCATACTAAAACTGTTTATTTCCTTAAGTATATGACCCACAAGGATGTGAAATAACTACAAGAAACTGTTTTTGTACACTGTACATCCTTAGTATTTTTACACGTATATGATAGGGATGCACATTATTTTCCTTCGTACAGACAGCTTAAATAAAGCACTATGTCAATCTGCTACTTCTCTGTTTATTGTTGTTGGATGTGGTTCCGTAATCTCAGAAAATTAAATATTATTCTTTTCTAAAAAAAGATGAATGGCGTCACCTGGTATTAACCCATTCTATATAAAGTGTGACAGGAAAGTATGTACATTTCTTGTAGCTCAAAACACACACAGGATTTATTTTATTACTTCAATAAAATGGCAGTAATGCAACTGTACAAACTTTGATGAAGGGCTGCTTCCAAAGGGGGGATGCTGACTTCCCAACAATGGGTTTAGGAGAGATCTGTGAAGCTGGAGATAGAATAGGTATTTTTTGAGATTTGTTAAGCCCCTAGCAGTCCTCCCACCAGGTGGTTTGGACCCAGAATTCTTAAGGAATGTAGCTCATCAGTAATGTCTTCCTGATAATGTGTTGCGCTGCATACTTCCTTTCTTAGAGTATATTTTTAAAACGTCATGGCAAATTAACCAACTGCAACGCGGGTAATAGATGGGCAGGATGGTTGGACTACAGTCTGATTTACCTAGGGTCATTTTTCTGATTTTACCTCATAAACCTAAATACTATTGGAGAAACTTGGCTTTGCTCCTGTGACTATGCCAGATAGAGGAACGGCTTTGGGACCAAAGTTGGTCAAGCATGTTATGTGTATGTCACACAGCCAAACTGGAGGGCATTCTTACATGTGCTCTTCTCTCAAAACCACTGGGGTGGACAGATCCAGGAGGCTAACATAAAGTGACCTCTATAATTCTTTAAAGGTGCTATTTTTAGAATATTGTATAATTTATTTCCTGTTCCTGAAACAGAATTAGGGACAATTAATATATCTTATGTGACAACCTTTATGTCTAGCACACTTGATGAAATCAAAAAAACTTCTGAATCTGAATAGAAGTTCTATTCTTTCAGGCTTGAACCTTGTCCATGCTCGAGAGACTCAATGGTCTTAGCGGGTGTATCATCCCACCGCCTCCAGAGCCCTAATCCACATCCTTCTGAGAGGCCATGAAGAGGATGTGATGTGATGTGATGTGATGACAGATCCGTGCCAGGGAGAACAGCCTGAGGTCAGGGACTTGTCCCGACTGCAGCCTTGCCCTTAGTGTTCCATTGTCATCCTCAAGGACAACACAACACTTACAGCGCCCATTTTTATTACTTTAAAGCACTTGAGGGCTTCATTGTGAATAGTAGAAATACTATGTTAAACTAAAATGACGATCTGTGTACAGATGTTTGATAGAAGTAAATTTTGTAATTTCACTGAGTACATTTTTAGCCTCCTCTCAATTACTGCATATTGAAGAAGAAACATGACACCACCAAGCCAAAGATGCTTTTTGTCTGTTTTTGTTGTTAACAGAGTGGAGAGGATAATGCCTAGTGCTTCCTGGTGTCTTCTGACTGCGCAAATTAGCAGGATGATAAATAATGGAGTCTTATGGGATGTCGATTAAAAGCAAATAAAGTTGAAGGATAATATATATAGATCTCTCCAAGAGGGAAAGAAACACAAATGGCAGGAAAAAAGGTTTGGTCCTTAATACCGTTTAGCCTAGTAAAAATATGTGCCTTTTTTTGGTGCGTTTTTTTTCATCACTACAAGATAAAAAGGAAACATTTCAAGTCTTCAAAAAATTCATTTATTGAAATTCACATGTGTAACAAAGCATACAAATGAGCAGATATAAAAACATAATAACTTCGAGCCTTTTCTGAAAACATACACCAGGAGGTCTCCTCATCTAGTGTCAGACTTCAGCTCCAGCCCATCCATCCTGCAGGGACCGCTTGGCAACGAATGTGGCAGTGATGACGCAGCCCGTCGCAGTCTAAGGTGGGGTCCGCTGGGAAGGTCGTGGTGCATTGTGGCATATTACGTATAAATCAGATGAATGTAAATATCTCTTTGTAAATCATTTATTTCACTGTTTCATCCAGGTCAGCAATCAGATTGTGGCATGCTGGGTAACTGGAAAAAATGATAATAAAAAGTAAGTTTAAATAGATCATGTTCTTCAATGTGATTTGTCTTCTCACTGGTTTAGTTACCTCTTTCTAAGTTTTTGTAAAAAATTCTTATGCAAAAATTATAGAAATTGTACGTAACCAACTGTATGAAAAGTTTGTAGGAATATAAGGTGAACTCTTCTAATGCTTTAAATCTGAAGACACGCTATATTCCAGACCTCTACATGTCTCTTAAATAAGGGTGGTCTGATGACAGGACACAGCTAAAGAGCCATCTCTTCCCCCATGGACAGGAGAAAGGAGACACTGATTCGTGCCAGAATCTGTTTACTGAAAATTGCTCAGACATTACAGTGAGTAAAACTGGACAAAAAAACAGGATGTGGATAGACCAAGTGTCCCTAAGAAATTCCTGGTTAAATGATAACAAGCTAACACCTCCAAATGTTTAGATGCAGACAGTGTGTTTTAACATATGTAAAGGCATTTTCACATGGAAACCACCTACCACATGCTGGAAGAGGGAATTTAGTGTATGTCCTCTCCTAGTTTTAAACAGGAATAAATGTTTCAAAACTAGCTCATGAAAATTGGGTTGAGGGAGTCGCAAGTTAGGAAAGTACTGCTGCCTGCCCTAGCGGATGTCGGATGTGGCTGTTCAAATTAGTTTAACCCACGTCAGGAAGTGGTGTCAGAAACCACTGGAAATAGTTACATTGCACAGGACATTTCTCGAGTACCTACTGTGTCCTGTGTGGGAAGATGATTCAGACACGGTCTTTGCCCTCCAGGAGTGTGAAGTCACCAGGATGGTAGAGACTAGCTAGAGGGCCAGGATGATAACTACCGAATCCCAGTTCTCACTTCAAGAGATGAATTGGAATGTAATGCAGGGACACGGGCCCCATCTGGTCTCTGTTTGGCTGGGTGAGAATCATCTTCAAGAGAAACAAGTGGGCTCTGCTCTCCCCAACAGAGATTTCCTGAATTAGAGAGGGCTCTTGTCTACCCAACTTAAGCCACGATTACTTGTGGAGGATTTCCAAGACAGGACGAGTGATCAGCGTTTCCAAGATCAGAGTTTGCACAAGAAGAATATGAAAATTAGCCTGTTATCTTTTTTAAAAAATGAGAAAACGTTTACATTTCAAGTAGATTTCCCAGCGTATGTGAGACACTCATGACTTTTTAGTGAGCAATTCTGTGGGTTTCGACACAGGGCAATTAGAGTATCGTGTGCAGCCCCTGCTCTCAGACAGTGGGGGGCCCCGGACGTGGTGAGGAAGTGAGTGGTGTCTGTGTGCATCTCTCTGGGGGTTTGGGAGGTGGATGGACCCTCCTTCGTGGCGCCCACGGGGCTCCTGGAGCATCACAAGGAAGCCAGGGAGCCCCAGGGCCCTGCCGCTGCAGAAAGGGCGCCCCTGTCCTCAGAGGCTGCCGCCAGCTCCATTTGCCCGTCAAACACAGGATCTCCAAGAGCTGATTTGCCTTCTGGTCCTGACTGAACTGATCCAGTGAATGACTGGCTTGAATGACCCTCCCGTCCCACAGACAGGCAGGCTGCCTGCCCACCGGGTGCTCTGGAAATGGTGGCTTACGTTCTAACTTTAGAGATTCGAGGGCGTCTTTGAATACGAGAATAAGCATAAACTGCAATAGGCACGTTTTCAAAAAAAAAAAAAAATTTTGACCTTGAGGTAGAAAAGACACATACGTGTAACACGTATAACACAGAACAGTGAAGACCTGAAGTAGAAGGGAAATGTATTGTGGGAATTTTTTAAAACCAAGCTCCAGGAAACGGGCAGTTCTCGCATGAGTCTTCACGGTTCCCGCCAGGAACTGCCCATCGCCTGGCCCAGTCCCTGCTGGTACTTGCCCAGGGGTCAGCCCACAGTTCTCTCCCGGGCTCCATCGGTTTTCTCTTTCATTTGGTTTTGGTGCAAAGCCCTGCATTCCTCCTCATAGTACTTACTGTTCACTGCCCGAGCCGTCGTGAGCATTCAGCAAATGGGACTGAATGAATCATGTACCCTGTTATGTCACTGTCTTCCTGCTAAATAGCTCTCAGTGTCACCCTTGGATATCTGGATGTTTAGTAAAGAATGTTTCTCGGTTCTTCCCCTTAGGCAGGGAGCATGTCCAGAGAGACAGAATCTTTAGTTACTGCCAAAATCTGGCTCGTCTGCCATCACTTCTGAGGGACATGAGCCATGCCTATTTCCAGAAAGCTGGTTCACTGCCCACACCGCTGTGGACACCGTGAGGTCGGGCTGTAAGGGAGGTGAGGGTGTGTGTGCCGATGGGACACAGCCAGTGTGAACCGTGGCTTGAGCCCTCAGCCACCATGTTCCCGTCCCTGGACCATCGCACTTGTCACCGAGGCCCCTTGCTGTGGCCCCCCTGGGTGGTGTGGCCACATCTGCAGTTGTCGGTGGCTGCCCTCCAGATTGAGGAGGGCTGACAGCACCCTGGCAGCTGCTCTTCTGCAGCGCTGTCCACAGATGATATAAATGCTCCCCAACTGCAAGCCCGCTATCAGTGACCCGTTTTCTTTGTTCTCGTTTTAAACCCTAACAGAGCCTTCTCTCCACAAACCCTGACTTGTGTGTCTAATTTGTTTCCGAAGTTTAAATTCAAAGTTTAAAAAACGAGTCTCTCTGGGTGACCTGAATTGTTCCCCAAGCAGCCACACTGCGGGGTCCAGCCGAACCTTCTCTGCGGCTTCGTTCCCAAGCCTGCAGCTCAGGGACGTCACGGCACCAGCTAGGCCCTACGCATACGGATGCACACAGTTCAGCCTGCCCCTTGTTTCCACCATGTGTCTCTTCTCTGTGCATCTCCACTGGCCTCTTAGCAGCCCCTCCCAATGGAATATCCCTCCTTCTTGCTTTTTCCCTTGTTCATTTGTACGTTTTCCATCTCTGTGTGGCCAGGTTAAAAAAAAAAAAAAATGGACCTGTTCCTCATGCCTCTGGCAGAAAAGCATCTATTTTTAACTCAAGAAAGAAGGTAGAATCCCTCCCCCAACCTCTATCTGGGGCATTTCAAAGCTTGGCCTCAGCTGACAGAGCTCCAGGGAAGCCCCCAGTACCCTCCTCCATGTGTCCCCACTTTGGGAGCCAGGCCACTGCTCTGCGGCTTTCTCAGCTGGGGCCCAGCTCCAGGCTGCTGCCCTGGGAGAGAGGGGCCTCCCTCCCCCTTCCATGCAGCCCATGGCCCAGGGAATGAATACCAGTCTCTCTGGAAGTTCATTTCCCTGCCCATTCATTTCCCAGTTTTAGTCACTCCACTCCTCTGGGCCTGATTTTTCCATCTGTGCAAAATGGATGCTAAATGATTTCTCCAAGTGGCCCTTTCAAGCCTTCAGCAATCACAGTGCTACCCTGCTAGACGGTCATCTCTTCTGGGCCCTAGTAAGGCAGAGAGCTCCGTTTTAAAAGGAAGCTGGTTCTATTACTTTTTTTTTTTTTTTTAACCAGAAACTGAGCGATGCGGAAGCAAAGAACTTACTTACCTGAAGTGGTCCAGAACTGTGATTTGAACCCAGGCAGTTTGACCTCAAAGTCCAGGCTCTTTTTATGCTATTCCAACCAGCTTAGTGAAAGAGCAACCACGTTTGATATTTCTGGGATTAAGTAGGAATCAAATATATCAGGCAACCCGGAATAAATCAGCCATGTGACCTATGGGTGGTCACCAATTTGTCCTCACCAGTCCCCTGCAGAACTTTGTAGAAACGTGGCCTCAGACATGACCACTGACCTGTAAGAAGGCAGTTCTCCATCCAGCACGGGGCTCAAGGTCGCGAACTGCAGGTCAGGAGAGGCCTGCCTCTGCCCCACACAAGTCACCGGAGCTCTCGCTGAGCTGTGTACCCCTCCGGCCAGCACAGCTGCCAAACGGGCAGGAGTTCACGGCAAGGTCGCCACAGATCCTCGATTTATTCTTCCCTCCCAGCTGCCTGGCTGGGTCTCTGACAATGAAAGCTCTGTGGCAGGCAGAGTTCAGGCTCCATTTTCCCTGGACTCTGGGGCCTGGCTTTGCTGCCTCTGGGCTCCAAAATCGGAGAAGAACTACAGAAGCCAGAAAAACGCAACGGTAGAGGCAGGACAGACTTCCTCGCAGAAAGAAAGTGTGGACAATGACGCTGTAGCTTCCTGGAAAACAGTAGCTCGATCTGGACTTGGGACTTGCAACGTGAGGGGATGCAGCGAGCCCTGTGCACAGACAGGAGCGGTCAGAAGCGGAGGCCACGCGCGCCCAGGGGCGGGACTGCTGCGCCAGGTTCTCCCCAGAGCACACTCCAGCATGGGGGTTCCTTCCACAACCCTCAGGATCCCCAGCGTGTCATCTTCCAGCGTTCTTGAATCTCATGAGTCACGAGAACTTCCCTTGCACATGGGCAGGGGTCTGTGTTTTATACGCACCATGTTTCCATGGTAAATAGATTTTAAGAATTCCCAAAGGACAGACAGTGTCACCAACAGCAGAGAGTGGAGCCTCTGGCTGCCTCATGTTTGAAAGCGTTAAAAATAAAGACAACATTGACATTTGGGGTTGTAATGTGACGGAATTACAGTCTTTTAAAGGCAAGAACCACTTATCTACACTACATGTAATATTCAGTGTTTTGTTCACTTGTCTAATTGGATTAAAATATTTAGCTCCCTTTAAAATCTTGATTGTGAATTTATATTGCAAAATGTAATGTCTGACTCGGGAAGCAATAAGTGGAGCAAATGTATCTGAAGCAATGTAAAATTCAATTTATTTTCCTTCCATGAGTCTTATTCTGAAATTATTCACTCTTGGACAAAGTGAACTAACTGTTAACGAAGAGCAAGTTTGGCTTAAATGAAGCTGTATGCGCTTTTCAATATCAATTACACACAGGGCCTTTAGTTAAAAAAAGAAAAAAAGTTACACTATGCTATTTGAGTTTGAGGAAGCTTGTCTGAGGGCCGCCAGACCCCAGGTTAGAAATGCCGCGCCAGGGTCTTACGTCATCCTTTAACAGCCCTCAGGCAGCAGGGAGTTAATGACATTTTCGCTGCATATGTTCAAGTTTATTTAAAAAAACATGCAAGTCACTTCGGTTGACAGTGTCTTGTACACAGTTTTGAAAGAATCAGGGCAAACTTTAACAGAGTCAGTTTTTATTTGAAAAATATTTTCTGGGAATGTATCAGTGTTTATTTTTGAGACTGACAATTCGGGTGAAAATCAGGATAAAAACAAAAAAACAACAATTTGGTTGAAATCAAATTGTTTGTTTTCATCTATTTAGAATTCTTTCCAAAAAATCTTGGTTCAGGAGGAGGCTTTTTAATTTATTTTATTCAGTGTATCTGCTGTTCTATTCAAGCACCATCTGTCTCGCAGGTAGCTAGCTTCGTGGAAGCGCCGACGTAACTGGGTGAAGCCCTCAGGGCTCAAGGAAGGACCACCACAGACTCTGTGGACACCTCCAAGTCCCAGCTGGGCGACCCTACAGCTCAGTTTGCAGGGGCCCGCAGGAGCTGCACGGCCCTCACTGGAGCGCACAGTTCTGAAGCCTCCCCCTACCTTTCCTTCAGGTCACAAATGGGCCTTTCCTCCCTTCGTCATCATCTGTGTCTTTGTTTCTTGTGCGTGTTTCCAGCTTTCTTCATGAATCCTTTGGTGTAACGAGGTAATCTCCATGATTTTGAACATAATCACATATGTCTGCTGGATCCATGCACAAGTTTAAATCAAATTAGAAAGTAAATTCACTGCCAAAAATGCTCAAAAGTCATAGGGCCAACTGATTAATCACCAATAAGTCAGTTTCAAATGCTGTTTTCTAAATTGTAAAAGTGATGCATCTGAAGGGACTAAAAAGGCATCCCTCCCCAGACTGAACACTGAGGACGGAATCAAACAGCCTTTTGGGACAGAGGCTATCAGAAAATGCAAATCAGCTGAAACCATATCCATCACCAAATAAATGTACAAGTAAAATAATCTTGATGTAAATGACAGTCCTCCAAGTGGACAGATAATTTCCATTCTTTCCCGTCTCTCGGATGCCATTCTCCCCAAGAAAAGACCCTTAAGTTCCTCACCAGCTGCCGCCACCCATCCTGGCCAGATGTTAGAGCCCCAGGCGCTGGGTCACAGACCCCTGACCCCGCTCCCAGCTGTCAGGCCTTACCAAGACTCCCCTGGGGCCCAGGTTCTGTATCCTGGACACCACCCCTCAAGTCCCCACCCCCCAACAACCACAGTCACTCCCGTCCCTGAAGAGAACAGAGGAGTAAGACTGGGTTAGTGTTTTCATGTCTCTATTTCACTACAAGAACTAACATAGCAATTCATGATGTTTCAAAAGCTGTCTCCCAGAAGCGTTTTCCCCAGGAGTGAAGCAGGAGATTCATAAAGCCAGTGTTTTTAATCAGTCCTAAACTAAGAACAAGTCAGAAGAGCAGCCTTGAACTTGGCGATCAGCAAACTGAGCCACGTCCACTGGGTCAGCCACAAGGCCGGCCCGACTCTCGCCAGGCTGGCCACCACACGACAGCAGCGTTTCAGGGGAGACGGGAATTCTTATGGCCAAAGAATGTCACAGCGGCAGTTAGGACGTTGAGCGGCCCCCTCGGCCAGGCATGTTGCTGTGCATGTTTCAGAAGTTAAGCAGAAACAATTTAGAACAATAAAGCCTCCTAAACAGGCTAGATGCTTCCTGTCAGAGGCCACTGGCCAACCCGAGCTTGTCATCTGCTTCAGGGCCCGGGGCTCGGCACAGGAACAAATTGGAGGGATGTGACTCAGCTTCAGAGCAGCTGCCCAGGCCAGAAAATATCCATTCTCTTTTGACAATCCAGTGGATAGAGATTTTTAGAGTTTGACGTGCAAAATTATTATGCTTAATTCATCCAGGCTGGGAAAATGGAAGCCTTTAGCTAAACCATCCCGAAACCAGAGACAAGCCAGAGGAGTCTCTCCCCCGGAGAAGGATGGGTGTGAAGTGGGTGTGGCCGGTGACTCTGGAACCCTCAGGAGGTAGCACCCTCCAAATACCTGCCGGAGTCAAATGGCAGCCTTACTTACCTCAAGTAAGGCTCCCTGGAAACTAAACTCACAGTTCAAGTTTATTCCACGGCAGAAACAGGTCTAACGCCGCACTTGGGCGCAAAGAGCGGGCCTTTGCTTTAGAGAGTAGAGAGCTTGCCTGGGTTCCTGTCTCCTCTTTGAATGCTAGTATTTGCTACTGAAAGCCAACATTTTCTCTACCAAGCTTCTTTTGTCATGTTCACATTAAAATAATTCCAAATGCAATATCTGAATCTGAAAGATCCCTTTAGAGATGAGCCAGATGGGCCAGTATCAGATAGCATAGGATGGTCAAATCATTTCTGTTGCTTCAGGCAAGGGAAAAAAGACCTGCTCATTTTTCTGAGAGAATTTTGAGGTGTTAGGGTATTTTTTAAAATGCATTTTACA
This sequence comes from Monodon monoceros, assembly GCF_005190385.1. Classification (NCBI taxonomy): domain Eukaryota; kingdom Metazoa; phylum Chordata; class Mammalia; order Artiodactyla; family Monodontidae; genus Monodon; species Monodon monoceros. The sequence goes on from NW_021703774.1 coordinate 27,426,113, forward strand.
AAAATTTTGCAATCCATTTGGCAATTACCGGGTTTTTAAAGCCCTGGAAGAGGTTTCTAAGCATTGATGATCCATGTTAAGATCTAAGTGGGCTGTCAGGTAGGCAGATGGGGAGTTAAAAGGCAAACCCCACAGGATAATGATCTGGTCCAGAGTGGAGAAGAAACTACCACCTGCTCAGAGCTTGTATAGAAGACTCTCCACAACCCAAGTTCTAAAGTCGTTCTCAGCTCTTGGAGGTCAGGAGCTCCACTGGTGCTGTGAGTCCCTCCAGCTGTCTGGAGACCCGATGGCCGCAACCTTTGGCTGGCACCACCCAGGGCCCCCCTCAAGGACCTGCCCAGACAGCTGAGTTCTGGTTGAGGTCTGGCCGCACAGGTACAGGATGAGGTGACTGCACACATTGGAGGAGCTGGGTGAGAGCAGTGAACATCGTTTCATGGCTGTTGGCCCCACAGGATCTCTGCCCAACCTGTGCTTCTCCCAGGACCTTCCCCAGTTTGGGGAGGAGAGAGGAAAAGAAAATCCCTGATATTTCTTTGGCCTGTAATATGCAAGACAACCTGCCATGCACCTCGCAGCTGCCTCATTTAACACTTCCAGTGTCCCTTTGAGTTAGGCTGGTATGGTACCCACTATGCAGATGTGGAAACTGAGGCTTAGAAGAGACTTCAATGACTTGTTCAGGGCCTAGGGACAACGATGCATTCTGGAATCATTCTCTGTTCTTTCTGCCTCCCAACACTTTCAGAGGCTCTCAAACCCTAGTGTCTTCACTGAATTATCCAAACAGCTCATTAAAATGCAGATTCCTGGGCCCTGCTCCCAGAGATGCTATCTTGGTGTGTGTGAGAAGAAGCCCTGAAACCCATGTTCCTTTTTTTATATGTTATATGATGCTTATACAAGCATCCCGGATGCCTGTGTGACTGTAGGGCGTGTGGCTTGTGTACCACCCTTCCCTGCAAGCAGCCTCAGAGGCCCTGGGAGGCGACAGTGCAGGTGTGTCTCCGTCCCCCAGCCTGAGCTCAATGACTGGCTCCTGGGGATGCTCATTTACTATTTGTGGAACAAATGAGGACTTTTGCAGAGGGGTTTGGTGGGCTGAGTGGGAAAAATCACTCAGAGGATAGTGGCTCCTCTATACCTGTTTGGGCACATGGTCATTTTGAAAAAAGAGACAACTGTCTCATCGTTTTCATTTCCTGATGCATTTTTCCCATTAATCATTCCAAGCACTTCTTGCACGGCGTCCCCCGGGCACTCATGGAGCACCTCATTACCCTAACAAACTGCTTGATGGGGTAAAAAGCCCAGCCTCCCTGACAGGAAGAGAAGCAATTTAGGGAAAAAATAAAGGTTTCATTCCCTTCACCAAACTTACCTGGACACTCTTTCCCCCATTATCCCTGCTGGTGGCCCCAGGCCTAACCTGAACAGGGAAAGTCTGTTAAGGAGTCAGACTTAGGCTCCATTTTCAGTGTCCCTACTTGCTAGCTGTATGCGCTTGTTTGAGCCTCAGCTTCCCCATCTGTAAGATGGGGATAATCAATCTTGCAGGCTTGTTCAAGAGTAATGAGAGTTAATGCATGTTATCTATGGAACACTGCCACGCCCTCCGCAAGCACTCCAAACCCTAGCCCAATTATCAGCCAGCTGATTTAAAGCAAGACTCCTACATTCCATTCACAGGGACTCCCCTAATTGGGAGCACCTCTTTCCTCCACCAATTCAAACAGACACGTCCCCCAGGGGCAGTTCAAAGCTGACCTCCTCCAGAAAGCCTCCTGACCACTGCCTCCCGCCCTGCTCTCCCGCCTCCTGCAGTCCTCAGCGGTGGTGCCCACACGGTGCGGCTCAGCACTCCGTGTGGCTTGGTGCTTCACTGTGGGTCTGTTCTCCCGTACGAACTTTAGCTCGCTAAAGGGGGCAGGTCCAGGGCCCGCACTTCTGTGTCCTCCACTGTGCCCAGCACAGTCTTCAAGATCTCCCTCCCAGCTTATTCGCTAACCAACGTGACCCCCGGGGATTTTAGCCTGGTAAGACGCAGCTCTGTAAAAGGAACAAGGGAAAGACCACGTGTACCCCGGTGCGTTCTCTGGTGGGTGAGGTGCCCTGCACAGTACCTGGGATCTCAGATGTCCCACCTCTTCAGACAGGCTGTCTCTCCAGCAGAAGCTGGTTCTGCTTGCTGAGGAGCTGCACCAGCTGCTGGGCTGTGGCCTGGCTGTGCTTGTCTAGTTGCTTTAGCCTGGAGAAAAATCCACCGCAGAATTAGGGATGGGTTCTGAAGACTGGGGGCAGTAGGCCTCAGAGAGCAGGGGAGCAAAGACTTCAGCCCTCTCCCTGTTTTCCAGTGCTCTGTGTGTTGGAGGGAAGGTCCTGACAATGAACTACGAGCTGGGAGTCAGGGTGACCCTGAAGTGAGGCCCTTGGACGGACTCCATAAGGTGAATGGAAGTGTATCAGATATGAAAGGGAATTGGGAGTCTTTTCGGTGAGCTGTCAGTTAGGGAGCACACAGATAAAACTGAATTAAAACTCAAACCTTAAACTCCCAGAGGTCAAAGATGAGGGGCCTAAATGCCTCCACTGTTCAGCTGGAAACATCTCTGGCAGACTGGAGCAGACAGCCGGTCCCGGCTGGGGAAGTGGGCGAGGGAAGGCGGAAACACTGAACTAAGGGTTTTCCATTATTAATCACTCAGTCAATCACGAGCTCTGGCATCGCTGACCAGATGTCTTTAAAGATCCTAAATTTGTCATTCTGCTGATGGGCTCTCCTCTCCAGACTTGCTAATTCTCTATTATCCTCATTTGTCCACAGACGGCTTCCTACAACCAGTAGCACACTCACCCATGGAAATGTAGGCCTCGGATTAAATTTAGACTTGAACAACTACCCAGAACTGTTCCGGAAAGAAGTTGGGTGTGTCATATGCCCTTCCTCACAATCCTCAAAAAGCACCAACAGTGAAATTAAGTTGTATTTTCACAGGAAAAGTTCAAGATGCATTTCAAACTTCAGGCTACATGTCCCGCATTGAGTCAAAAACTTCGAAGATGGTTCTGCAGACCCTGGGCTCAGCCTGCCCTCAGTTCAAGCTCTCCAGCGACCCCGTTTCTGGCAGGCTCTGAGCACAATTAAACATCTGTGAGGACAGACATTCGGGACTTAGGTAGGGGTGGGCAGACTTGTTTACTAAAAGGATGCAGCACCTGGAGACAGGTAAAACTAAAACCTAACAGTGGTCTAGTAATTTGCTCAAGCTCTCCTCAGGTTCCTCCGCCAGTGGCAACCCTCCCCATTTCCCAGATGGCACCTACCGCCTGCCCCGCCCCCTTCTCGAGCTCCAGTGGGTTTTGCAGGAGGTTGTTCAAGCTGCCCCAGGAACACTTACTGCACCCCAGTCTGCACCCCTATCCTCTCTGCCGAACACTCTGTGCTCCGGGTTTTCAGTCACACCTGGTTTTCTACTACCCCTCCTTCGAAGTGTCCCACATTGCAAGGGTGAGAGGCGGGAACTGGAAATACCCGATGCAGGGGTCTAGCAGGTGTGGCACATGCTCCCCAGGTAGGAGCCCGCTCTGACCACGTCCATAGGTCTATGCCCCGCCCACTGCCCCTGCTGTTTCTGGAGAGAGCAAGGACCAAAGACAGTCCTTTTTTTTTTTTATACAGCAGGTTCTTATTAGTTATCTACTTTATACCTATCAGTGTATACATGTCAATCCCAATCTCTCAATTCATCCCACCACCACCACCACCCCAGACCCGTTTTCCCCCCTTGGTCTCCATACGTTTGTTCTCTACATCTGCAACCCTATTTCTGCCTTGCAAACCAGTTCATCTGTAGCATTTTTCTAGATTCCACATATATGCGTTATTACACAATATTTGTTTTTCTCTTTCAGACTTACTTCACTCCGTATGACAGACTCTAGGTCCATCCACCTCACTACAAATGACCCAATTTGTTCCTTTTTATGGCTGAGTAATATTCCATTGTATATATGTACCACTTCTTCTCTATCCATTCGTCAGTCGATGGGCATTTAAGTTGCTTCCGTGACCTGGCTATTGTAAATAGTGTTGCAATGAACATTGGGGTGGATGTGTCTTTTTGAATTATGGTTTTCTTAAGGTATATGCCCAGTAGTGGGATTGCTGGGTCATATGGTAATTCTATTTTTAATTTTTAAGGACCCGCCATACTGTTCTCCATAGTGGCTGTATCAATTTACATTCCCACCAACAATGCAAGAGGGTTCCCTTTTCTCCACACCCTCTCCAGCATTTGTTGTTTGTGGATTTTCTAATGATGCCCATTCTAACTGGTGTGAAGTGATACCTCATTGTAGTTTTGGTTTGCATTTCTCTAATAATTAGTGATGTTGAGCATCTTTTCATGTGCCTCTTGGCCATCTGTATGTCTTCTTTGGAGAAATGTCTATTTAGGTCTTCTGTCCATTTTTTTTTTTTTTTAACATCTTCATTGGAGTATAGTTGCTTTACAATGGTGTGTTAGTTTCTGCTTTATAACGAAGTGAATCAGCTATATGTATACATATATCCCTATATCTCCTCTCTCTTGCGTCTCCCTCCCACCCCCCCATCCCACCCCTCTAGGTGGTCACAAAGCTCCAAGCTGATCTCCCTGTGCTATGCGGCTGCTTCCCACTAGCTACCTATTTTACGTTTGGTAGTGTATATATGTCCATGCCACTCTCTCAATTCGTCCCAGCTTCCCCTTCCCTGCCCGCCCCCGGCCATGTCCTCAAGTCCGTTCCCTACGTCTGCGTCTTTATTCCTGCCAAGGAGAGTCTTATTTCCTGTGTTTGTAGCTACTTAAAACCAGGTTCAGGGTCTCCCTCGCCCCGAGCCTGGGTTGCAGTCTGGCCCTGCCCAGGCTCCCGATTCCCTGGATCAGGCTGGGACAGATCCCAACCAACAGCAAGTATCTTCCATCCAAGTGTGAGCACTTTCCTGCTTCCATACTGTATAAATTACATTACCTACCCTCCCCCCCGCCTTGCCCCCATTGCCCTCCTTCTGATATTGGAGGAGAGAAAAAAACGTTTCCTCTGGTGAAGCCTTGGCCATCGCAGCTTTGGGAAGCCCAATCTACCCCCACTGCCATCCATCACGCTGTTACGTGCAGCAGTTGTTCCTGAGAGCACAGTCTCAAACCCACCCCAGTGGTATCAGACCAAACCGAAGTTTTCCTCCACCGAGTCCTCAGCATGGAGAGGCTGGGAGAAACAATGACATCCCAGGGAGCAGAGAAGCCAGGCCAGCCAGCTAGGGCCAGGCGGGCATTCTGCCCAGGCTGACCCACTCATCTGAGCAGCGACTCTGCTGTCCAGCACTGGAGCGGGTACCTTTGAAGACACAGAGGTGCTGAGAACAGACTTTTTCCTTGAGAAGCAAACAATCTAATGCTTTGCTATTTAAATCAGACAGGCAAAAACATCCTCATTAGCAGCTGAGCTCTCTAAACCGTCAGGTGTAGGTGGCTTTCCCCCTCCAGTTGAGTCTTGGGTGTGGAGAGAGCGACAGGCTAAGAGCTACTGAGGTAGTAGTAGCCCACTGACTTCAAGCTTGCTTGAAACAAATGAAACAGCAGCATGTGAAAAATAGGTGACACCATCGAGGCTTAAAGTCAAGAAGGCGCCAGGAGTGGTCATCCTCCACGTGGTCCCTTGCCCCGTGTATGGATCAGTGAGATAACGTTCCTGCTGACTGATGGGTTTAGTGTGTGTTTTGGGGCTCCTCGAAAGAGTGGCTGCCGGATTCAGGGCTATGGGCTGAGCCAAAGCCTGTTCTCCCAGCACAAACAGCCGGCCACGGGCTGGCCGCACTGCTCACCGCCAGAAGTGGGGTCAGTTCCTGCCTAGACCCTCCTCCAGTGGAGCCCTCAGAACCTAGATGAGGCTCAGCTGGTGGTGTTCTGCAAAATGTGGGCCTTGGAACCCTGCAGCAGATATCCAGGATCCCAGGCCCCGCCCAGACCAGATCTATCAAGTCCCCGGGTGTGAGCCCCATATCAGCAGCAAACCAGGGTTTTCCTGCAGAAGCACCACTGATAGAAGGAGTAAGACCCTTGGGCAAGTCCTGCCTTCCCTCCAAGAGGCTGAAGCCTCACTAGCTTCACAGCTGAAGAGCCAAGGATGGCTTCACTCTGATTCAACTTGAACTCCAAGCAGTCCCTCTAAGGAGTGTTTTTTCTCCCTTTAAAAAATATGCTCCCTCCTTTTTCAGAGTCAGCCTCTATTGTGTCACTTTATTGCAGCAATAAAGTCAATCACAAGTTCAGAAACGGTAAAAACAACAACAAACCCAAACTCACATTTGTTAAAAAAAAAAAAAAGCAAACAAACTACAACCCAGGTTTTACATAAAACGGACTTTGTTATGGAAATATATTTCAGTGGCAGCTCTCTCAAGGCCTATTTTGAATATTAGGAAAAGACTTGTTTTTTAATTAAAAAGTTATTTTTTGTAACAGCCTTCCCCAAACACTGTACAACCCAGCCTACGCTATTCATGAATGCTTTATTACCATCAGCTAAAAGAGATTTCTTGGGGTGTCCTATTGACACATACACTGTCTTTTATTCTCCATGGCGGTTACTGCTCTCATTTTTGTTGTGCTTCTAAGTTCAAGTCTTCAGCCAACCATAGCTGCAGCTGCCACCGCTGACAAGAGCTAACATTTACTGAGCCTCTGAGCTTATTCCTCCATTAAAACTCACTACAATCCTAAGAGGTATGGCTAGGATTATCATCCCATTTTACAGATGAGAAAACTGAAACTGACAGGTTCAATTAACTTGCACAAAGTCACACAAGGAATAAGTGGCAGAGCATGGAGGCAAAGCTAGGCCGAGTACAGGTGTTCTTAACCACCGTTAACGGTTGGTTAATTCACTGAGTTACCTCAGCAAACCAACTCTTGGTAAACAGTTCTCATGATGTCAAGAATTACAAAAGATCCCTTCCCTTAGGGGGTTCCCAGCCAATTAAGGAGACAAAGTGGGTGCTGCACTGAGGGTACCACCAAGGCATTAAACCACAGGGTCAATACGGTAAGTGCAAGGACCAGGAAGGCTTGTGCCTACTTAGGAAATGGATCACCATTTTCACCATCATCTACTAAGTGCTTACTATGTGCTAAGTGCTTATCATTTATTAACTTTTTAGTGCTCATGACAATTCCATGAAGCAGGAACTGTTGTTATCCCCACTTTAAGGATGAGGAAACTGAGGCGTAGACAGCATATATGACTAGTCCAAGGTCACTCGGATGGAAATTTGGGACGTGAAAAGATGAATGGGTGTTGGTCTGGCAGGGGCCAGGGCAGGGCCTTCCCACATGGGAGGTGGTACTGTAAAGGCAGTGGTGTCTGGAAACTTTGTGCAGTGTGGCTTGACCAGAGGCTGTGGGCTGCTTGGAGGGAGGTGATGTTGGGACCCAGTAACGATTTGAGCCGAACTAACAACGGATGTTGTCCTTCAGACAACGGCATTGCCATTTACCAAGAGAAGATGGGAGGAGGGACAGGCCTGGGGTCAGGGTGAGGTACCTGTGAGACGCCCACTCACCCCCCCCCCCAGCACTTATTCAGCTTGGGGCCTAGAAGTGTCTGGCTGGATCTCCAGCTGTGCCGCCCAGATCTGTCAAGAGGTAAGGCCGTGAACGTGCTAGGGAAGCCTGGCAGAGATTTTCAAGTTTGTTAAAATTACAGACACCCAGGCCCCCACCACCTACTGGCCAAAACCTCTGCTGCAACGAGAATGAACATGGCCAGGCCCAGGCCTTGGGGAGTAGCCGCCTGTCGAGGCTGGCAGAGGGCACGGAGCCAGAAGACACTGACGGATGACGGGAAGGAGGATGAATGCCGGGAGAGGAGAGGGGCTTGCGGGAGAAGCAGGGCAGCTTGTTGAGTGGCCGCCTGCCCTTCAGTAGGGAACTGTGGCAGAAGCTGCTTTCAGGGGCGGGAGAGGGGAGACCATCCTAGAGAGGGGCTTGTCTGAGCACAAGGCAGCAAGAGGGTGTGCTGAGGATGGAGAGGCGAGCCGCTGGGCAGGGTGCCCTGGAGGAGGGAAGAGAAGTCCTCAGGACCGGGCTTGCAGAGGCAGGAGGCACCTGGGCAGCAGGCAGGCCCTTCTCCCAGAGGCAGAGGGAGGCAGGCGAGGTGAGCCTGAGCCTGAGAGGCCTCCTGCCCAGCAGCCTCCTTGTTCTGCCCCTGGTAGAGGGTGCGACAGTTTGCTGAGAAAGGAGGCCATGAGACAGGAGTTGCTCTGCAGGATGAGGGAGCTGGCCAGGAGCAGTGTCTCCTGAAGGGGTGCCTTCTCAGGTGGACACTGGCATCCCGACCTGCCCTCCGGATGATCTCACCCCCTTCTCCGAGCCCTGCAAAGCCCTGCAAAGCAGCCTTTGGCTGCTTCCACCCACAAGCTGGCGGCCCCCTCTGCCTGGAACATGACTCCTCCTAACTCACAGGGCTGGAAACTACTTGTTTTCAATGTTCAGGTCTCAGCATAAATGTCCTTCTGAGAGGAAACAATTTCTTGTTCTGTTTGGGCCCTTTGTTTTGAGCCACTTCCTGAACAAGGCGTGAAGTAACTAAAGGAGAGAGCGGGGCTGCCCCCAGGGCCTTGCAGAGGGGCCTTTCAGACAGCAGACCCTCCTGCAAGGAGGGGCCCAGCCGACAGCCTGCCAACCACACAGAGGTTCTGCACAGCAGGAAAGAGAGCGGATTCATCAGCTTTCAGACTTCAATCCCTAATTGGGATGCTCCTTTCCCAAGGCCTATACCTCATCTCTGGAACAGGCAGGTGTTCCATCCTCTCCCAGAGACCCCCAGGACATGCTCACTGTCTGCACCGTACTGTCCCGGCCCCCAGGGGAGCTGTGGCTAGGCCAGGCCCCTCAGGGGCAGGAGGCCATCCCTTCCTGCGAAGCCCCGGGGCTCCCCTGTCCTCACAGGGCACGGCGGCCACAGGAAGGACACTTCCAGGCTACTCTGCACCCAGGCTGGGGTCACCATCCCGATCAGGGCCCATTTCCTTAAGGACCTGCCATCACTGGGCAGACTGGGCCCCCTCAGAGGAGAAGAGCTGCTGCGTAGCAAGGGCTCACCTGTGCAAAGGCTCCCTGGGAATTACAGGCGGGCAGGGGCAGCAGTTACGATGGGAACAAGCAGGCCCAGGTCTCCAAAGCCCAGGATGCAGATACAACTAAAGGAGACTGGAATGTGGGCTGGGCCCAGGCACATCTCTATTGGTCCAACAGTGATGCTCTCTGCCACACCCCGCATGCACAATCAGAACCAACATTTTTTTTTTTTTTTTTAAATATGCACGACTTTAAGATAAGATGGAGCGAGTGGTGAAATACAAAACAACTTTATGGAGCTGAGTGGGCTGGGAAAAATATCTTATGCAAAACAGAAGCAGTGCAAGCTGCCAGCTCTGGTCCTGTGCTTCAGACACTCATTTGCTATGAATACTGTGAAAGCAAGTGAATACATATATTTAAATTTTTGTATGTTGTATGTGATACATACAAAATATATGCAGTGTCTAAATAAGTTATGAGGCATAATAATCAAATGAACACTTGTGAACCTGGTGCCAGTGCTGTGGGACCACTCCCTATGTATTTTCTCCAGCCCAGCCCCCTACTTACCCCGGAGGTGGCCAGTAACCTCATGCATATTTGGTTTTTGATCAGAGGTTTTAGTTTCACTCAACATTTAACCTGGGAGCTCCCTACAAACTACTGTGGGTGGTTTTTTGTTTGCTTGATTGTTTTTGGTGGCGATCGTGGTAAAATGTCTTTTGTCCTGCAATGCTTTCAGACTAGAGCCCCTCCTCAGATAATTGTTTGCAAAATGCTCAGACCCACAATTTCCCTGGAAGAGGGGCTTCCTCATGTAAATGAAGAACACTTTTCAGCTAACATGTGAATTTCAAAGGTGCACATACTGTGACTGTAAAATGTGCACTGAGTTCTCTACTATTCCCAGTAGAGTACTCTAATATTTACTGAGCATTTACTAAAGGCCAGGGAGTGCTGTAGGCAGTAACTAAATGAATCCTCGTAACAATACTGCACAGTAGGTATTTTTATCATCTGCATTTTGTGCGTAAGAAAAGCCAGGCACAGAGAAGTTAGTCATTTGCCCAAGTTCAGACAACCAGAAGGGGTCGAGCCAGGATTAGCAAGCCACAAATGGCGTGTTCCTCCTTCTGTGCCCTTCTCACATGGGTGGGACCACCCCTAGTCACCTGTCCCTGAGTCCTCCTTGCCTCCTCCCTCTCTGTCCACATCGATTCTGTAGATCAGCCCTAAACCTTCTAAACCCCTCCACAGCTTGTTCTATCTTACGCATCCCACCAGAGCACCCATCTACACTTACTACAGTCATTGCTGGTCGGGCTCTCCCACTGAACAATGAATAACATTTAAGGACAGGAATGGGATCTTGTTCAGCTTTCCATCTCCAGCACTTAGCAAGGTGCTGGACAAATGGTGTCAGAAAGAGCAAACCGGGCTTCCCTGGTGGCGCAGTGGTTGAGAGTCCGCCTGCCGATGCAGGCGACACGGGTTCGTGCCCTGGTCCGGGAAGATCCCACATGCCGCGGAGCGGCTGGGCCCGTGAGCCATGGCCGCTGAGCCTGCGCATCCGGAGCCTGTGCTCCGCAACGGGAGAGGCCACAACAGTGAGAGGCCCGCATACCGCCAAAAAAAAAAAAAAGAAAAGAAAAGAAAGAGGAAACCACTTACCAGTGGACAATATTTATACCAAATATAATACCTGTAATTTCATCTATAGTGTAAGGACGTTTTAATATTTAATAACTGTTCCTGAAAGAACATAACATATAAATCAAATAATTTTAAGTATGCTCTTGAAATCTGTCACTTAATTAAAAGAATCCTAGAACAGATGAATGAGTGCTGGACTTGGAAACAGGAGACACGGGTTCAAATTCCTATCACAAACTACCTATTTTACTTGGGCACGAGGCTTGATCTCTCTCGGTCTCAGGTTCTCCACTTCTAAAATTGAGCAAAGAATACCTCCTGACCTCCTGAATCAGAAACCCTGGGGGTGTAGCCAAGCAGTATGTGTTTTAATAAGCCCTCTGGGTGACTGTGATGAATTCTCAAGTTTAAGAACCACTGGTATGCTATATATAATTCACAGTATCAATCACATACAAAATGAGTTCTTCTGGAGAATAATGTATTTTGCGTGGCTCCAATTTTGATAATCAAAACAGCCAACTGTCTAAATGAAAACTACCCTAGTCTACTCCTAAGTTTTGGTGTCAGTCATAAAAACTTAAGCAAATTGTGTGATCACTTTGAATCTCAGTTTCCTCACATGTGAAATGACAGGATAAGCTAGAAGTGGATCAGCAAACTTCACACCACAGGCCAAATCCAGCCTGGTCCACTGTCTGTTTCTGTACAATCTGCAAGTTAAGAATGTTTTTTACATTTTTAAATGATTGAAAAAAAAATCAAAAGAAAAACAGTATTTTGTGATGTGAACATTCTCTGACATTCAACTTCCAGTGCCCCTAAATAAACTTTCATTGAAACACAGCCATGCTCATCCACTGGCGTATTGTCTATGGCTGCTTTTGCACAGTAACAGCAGAGTTGGGGAGCTGCAACACAGACCATATGGCCACAGAGCCTAAAATATTTATTACTTGACCCTTTAGAAAACAAAGTTTGCCAGCCCCTGAACTAGAAGATGACTAAGTTCTCTTTGAACTCCAAACTTCTACAATTTACAGAATTTTACTATGTTCCTATCCTCGAATACCGCCAGCTATCTAGTCATAACGATACACCTAGGTTGCCCAAGTCGAAGTTTTGGAAACCCAATTACCCTAATTACTACTGCTCTAGGTAATTAATTTGGTGAATAAGCCATATTAAAGTTGTACACTTTGTTCCAATGCTTAAAAACTGCTGCCACATTTTATGAAATTCCATCTCATTAACGTGGCCACACAGATCAGCTAGAATAAGCCATGTGCTCGGAAATCTGGAACACATTCTAGCCAGTTATCCTCACTTAGAAAATTAAGGCAGTTTCACTAGCTGGTGTGCTGTTTAAATATCCTTTGCCCAAATCTACCCTTTTCAATAATGATTTCAATGGAGGAATTCATTCTAAGGGTCCTGCAATTCTGGGGAGAGTTTACATTTCCAATAAAGACAATTTACATTCCTGTACTGCCCCTTTAATTTTTCATTCTCTCAAATTTCCAATGAGCCTTGGCTGCCTGGGGAGTACAGCAGGGGTCGGTGGCTTAGGGCAGCAATGGGGAAAAGACCCCTGCTCTTCTCTTCAAAAGGGTCAGGTCCTGTTAGACATGTTAGAGGTAACTTAGAGGTCATTCAGTCCTGCCCATTATGGTGAATCTGGGCCCCAGAGAGTACAAGTGATCTGTCCAAGGTCCCACAGACTGTCTAGAGTAAATCTAGGACTGAAACCCATGTCTCTTGACTCCAGATCTAGTGCTCTGCAGCATTTCAAAATCCTTTTTTTAAAAGGCCCTCACTTCTATTCCATACTAAAAAATAAGGACCTTGAGAAAGGTGACACACTGGGCAACGTACTGGGAAATGGCTGACCCACTTCCCCAAAAAGGCTGGGGAAAAGGGAGGCAATCCCTAGCTCAGTGCTTTTCTACCTAGCTCCGTGAAGAGCACCAGTGTGGGTTTTATTATTGTTCTTTTTTAACTTCCACTCTGTTGCAGACTGATAGTTTTGTGAAGTACTATAAAAATGCTGTTGCACTGCCTAACTGCTATAAAAGTTTCTAAGCACTTTCAATCTCTGTTCTTACCTTGTCACCGAACAGTTTGAGGACTCCTTGGTCTGGGAACCACAGACTGGCGTTGGCATGAAGGGTGCAGGAACCAGAGGCCAGAAGCTCCAAAACCAGCTTGGAAAACTCTCTGGAGGCGGCTCAGGAGCCACAGGACTCTGGGCGAGCCTGAGGTAAGGGAGGGCCCCGGCGGTGGCACCCTGGAGTCCCTGACAAGGTCCCTGGCTCTCTGCTGGACCAGCAACTGCTTAAAACACAGCTGACTCTGGAAAGGAGGCACAGTTTCCCCTCAGGTCATTTAGGAACATCTGCTGCGTAGCTACCTTGCAGTCTTAAAAGAGCATGTGCTATCTGACCTGACTGAGCTTGTAATTCCCTTGGAGGGCTGGGCATGAATAAAGGATCCGCACCACGAAACAGTGGGGACAGGAGCTGACATGGCAAGAATCTCAGACTCTGAAGGACGTAGGAAGACCATTTGCCTTAAGCCTCAGATACCCTTAACCAGTTCTTTGTAAAACAAGAGCAGAGTCATGGTGAGCACAGCCCCAGTGTGCAAAGAAAAACAGGACAGAGGAATGAAAACTGTTGAAAATCATAATCTTTGCAGAGTAGAATCCAGGCCACTTAGAAGTTCTAGGAGAAAAACCCACATCACCTCTCCTGCCACACCCGGCCTAAACCTAAGCCTGAGTACTCTCTTTTCAAAAATTAGTTATTTGGAAATAATTTCATACTTATAAAAAGTTGCACAGTGTGGCGTTTTCAGGAAGAGTCTGTTGTCAGGCAGTCCTCCGGGTGCCCCCAGAGGCTAAAACCCTCCTCGAGGGGTCCTGGAGTGTGTCAGGTTCCACACTGTAGTGAGGTTCCCTCTAGTTTCTTCATGTTAGACCAGCCCCATCCTTGAGGTAGTCATACTGGTCACAGAGGTGTGACGAAGTGACAGTGAGCCCACGGCAGCTAAGGAACCAGACTGTCACCACGGCGCACTTACTGGCACACATTTAGTTAGCTTTTAATAAAAGTAATTTGATAACTACTCCTGGTCATCCACTATAGAACTGTCAATGCTGAAAGCTTTTTTATTTAGCTTCTCTTCCATCTATACTGAGGCAGCCTCCCTGCTGACCCTTGTCAAAGAACCCCATCTGCTGGTTGCCAGGGTAACTGAAGGCAACCAATTGAGCTGAACAGAGTGACTCAAATAAAATCTGCAGCCAAAGGAATTCTGCTAAGAGTAATAAATCATTTAGTAAAAGGGGATCCTCCACACAGTGATGAGTGTTGGGATAATATGAATGCATAACTCTTCCAGCGAGAAGGTCCATGGCAGATCAGAGTGGTTAGGCCTGCCAGAGGGTTCATTTGGAAGCTAGTGGGCTCAAACAGCAGAGAAGTCCGATCCTGCCCATTTACATGCCACCATGGGGGAGAAGGAAGCAGCTAAATCGGTTGTTTAATGTTTGGGCTACGAAATTCTGAGTTTTAAGAAGTGGCAAGAGAACCAGTCCAGGCTTCCAACACTCCTTACTCTATTCTTCTAAAGTACTACAAGTAAACAAAACGCCCCATGTAGCCCAGGAAACTACTGTGGCCTTGAGGAAGGTGGCAAAGAGAACAAACACTGAGATTGCTTTGGAATAAAAATGTCTAGCACCATCTCTTTGTCATCAATCAACTTTTAGGTGCTCCAAGCAGAAGTCATCTAGGTGCACAAAATATGCAGTCCTTGAGATAGCAAGGGAGACAGGATTCAACTCGGAGGGTTGGGAGTATCACCATGGAAAGGTCTCAGAGAGGGTCAGGGCTCTGAATAAGAAAGGCAGAAGAGAGCTTCCCTGGTGGCACAGTGGTTGAGAGTCTGCCTGCGGATGCAGGGGACGCGGGTTCGTGCCCCGGTCCAGGAAGATCCCACATGCCGCAGACGCGGCTGGGCCTGTGAGCCATGGCCACTGAGCCTGCGCGTCCGGAGGCTGTGCTCCGCAACGGGAGAGGCCACAACAGTGAGAGGCCCGCGTACCGCAAAAAAAAAAAAAAAAAAAGAAAGAAAAAAGAAAGACAGAAGAGAAAGGGAAAACGAGGCCTCCGGGGGGCTGCTCTGGGTGACAAGAGGCAGCACGTTGCAGGCCCCTGGCAGTGGGCTCAGTGTCGTACCTGAGTCCCTCGCAGCACAGGACTCCGTTCCAGTCCTGACCCCCATTCCTGGTGAGCACCCGCTGTGTAGACTAGGAATCCCTACAGTCAGTAGTGCCCAGATTTTAAAAAGAAAAAACTCCAGACGTGCTAAATCATCCATCCAGCATTTAATCTGTATATGGCCGTTCCTTAGTGGTTGTGATGGGAGAGGGGTTAAGGGCAGTAGAAACAACTGCCCCGATAGCCAATTACCATAGGGGATGAGGCAGCAGGGGTGTGTGCTGGGGAATGAGGGGTGGTGGTCAGGGCAGCCTTACCCTGCAGTGCCGCTCGTCTCAGGTTGCACCCCACCCTTTTAAGAGGTGTACAGGCAGGATGCTGACATCTTCCCAACCCCTGACCCACAGAGCCATGGGAGGACCCTGTATCCTAAGTCACCCCCAGAGATAATTTCCTTCTTTAGAAAAGAGCAACTGCCAAGCAGAAGGTAGGTTTCCCCCCACCCCATCCTAGATGCCACCAGTGAAAGGATTCATCTTAAGAGTTTTAGTGAGATTCCGTAGACGGCGGCGTCAGGAGCGGCTGTGCCTTTTCCGGGGCCCCGCTTGTCCAAAGAGCCCACCAAGCAAAGCACTCCCGGGCCACTGCGCGTCCGGGAGCCGCCAGCCCGGCCCCCACCCAGCGCGGGGCTATTGTGCCTCTGCGGGTTGAAGCGTCGGCGGGGCTCCACGTGCGCCTCTAGCGCCCACACCTGCGCTCGGCCCCCTCCGGGCGCCCGCGGCTGGCAGGGCGGCCTCGCGCTCCAGCTCCCGCCGCCGCCGCCGCCGCCGCCGCCGCCGCCGCCGCCGCCGCC